>NW_025110319.1:0-48917 GCF_011392965.1 Frieseomelitta varia | reverse complement strand
AACTAGAATATAGGTTATATTAGGCACAACATAGGTTATAACATATTATATATTGTATATTACAGCATAACATGTTATAATAAGTAAAATTATATATTTAAGTAAAACAAAATAGGCAAAGCACATAATAAATTTATTACTTCTCAATAATTTCTATCCAGTGGTATCGTACCGACGAGTTCAAAAAGAAAGCGACGAATTATTGTGTACGGTTCGGTCACTCGTTATGGTCCGCAATCAGTTGCCAGCGCAAGGGGTTAAGGATACCTACAAGTAATGTCGTTTTCTGACACTGTAGAAAGTTTTACTTTCTTTAAAAGTTATTACAGCTTTAATCTGTAGTATAATTTAACAATAAACACAGTAAATGTCAATGTATTTAACTAGAATATAGGTTATATTAGGCACAACATAGGTTATAACATATTATATATTGTATATTACAGCATAACATGTTATAATAAGTAAAATTATATATTTAAGTAAAACAAAATAGGCAAAGCACATAATAAATTTATTACTTCTCAATAATTTCTATCCAGTGGTATCGTACCGACGAGTTCAAAAAGAAAGCGACGAATTATTGTGTACGGTTCGGTCCCTCGTTATGGTCCGCAATCAGTTGCCAGCGCAAGTGGTCAAGGGACAAACGAGGAATCGAGTTAACCTCTCTCAATTTCTTCGACGACGCCTTCCTTCGTTAACGAAGGAAGCCACCGTTCTAAGGGCCCGGTTTTTAATATCGGCTGTTCGAGATGGGAGTGCCGCTCTACGGTTCGCTAACAGCAGGAAATTGCGGCGCTAGATCGACCTGCCTACGTTTTCATACATACACACACACGGCCCCCGTTCGTCTCGCATGCACGCGTAATAACCGTGGATGCATTCTCCAGCCGCCATGTTTCCTTTCACGCGTCAAGGTCGGGATCTAGCGATTCGAAGCGGTTAACGAAGTTGATCCATGTTAAAATATCAGAAATGCCACGGGGCACAGGTGGCACCGAATACCGCTGTGAATCGTTGCAATGAAAACGAATGCAAACGAGTCGTTTAACGAGGCCTGTCGAGCCGAGTATTGTATGATACCTTTGAATAAAAGGTCTTTTCAGCGATGCTTTTATCGTCAAGTCTTGAGATTCTCTCGTTGAATACGCGGTAATTCACTAAATGTTGAAATTGTAAAATTGGAATTTGTTTTATGGCTCGAAGCCTCTGCTTAATATATGATATTCATTTTATTCTAAGATAGGTTTCACATCATTTCAGCAGGGGTGAGAGAGTGAAATTTTCTTCTAGAAAATGTTATAAATTGGTACTGTATAAAATTTTTTCACGACTGAACTTGAAGATTGAATTTTCGTCGTTGTATTCCTTTGCACTTGATACTCAATCGTGCAGCAAGTTTCGAGATACCGTCGTAAAGAGGATGCTTCAGTCTTTAAGTCCATTGTAGACTCAGTCGCCTTGAGGAAACTTCTCAATGTTTCTAAGATTTTACATACAATGACAATTTATGTCCTTTTTCGAGAAAAAAAAAGTGTCTTTGTTTTCCCATCCGCTTCGAATAAAATGAACAGTGTATTTTGGAAGTAGAGGGTTCAAGCCTTAAAATGAATCCTCTTTTGGTTTACGAAATGGTAACAGTTTCAATATTCAGTATATTAATGTGATATAACTATAGATACATCACAATACGATAAATACATCACAGTTTTTCGAATTTCCAGGTGATAGAATTTGATAAAATGTCAAACGACCTTATTTTGGAGAGGCGTCACTAACCGTAAATACGTGTACATGCAAAATGTAAGTCAAATATAGTTTGAGTAAGTAAATATATGACTGCAAAGTGTCATTTTTAATCAGAAAAGGAGTCTCTCGAAGCGTTTGAAACGGCCAATCGTCGGTGTCACGGCACACTGTGTCAGTTGTCCCTGACATAAAAGAGGAACGCGTAGTAAAAACAGGCTGCTCTAAATAGAAACTGAATGGCTGTTTGGCACAGAGCTTCTCCTCGTGGCTTCTTACTTTGGGGCTACGTGCCAATCGAAGGCATAGATCTTCTCTCTCTGGCCCCCGATGAGGTGTCGTGACCTAGAAAAGCGACGGTGAAAGCCGGTACACATTCACGCAGCCCTATCGGTTCGTCGACCCGAGCTCGAGACACTGGATCCTGCCAACGATTCTCAAGCCAACAGACCACAGATTGTTCTTTGCAACTATTCTTGTAACCACTGCTTGTCTCGATACATGGTACCTTTTTTTAATCTTTCAATTTTCAGAATTTTGTAACATCAATAAGTTGATAGCTTATACATTAATATAATAAGTATATTATATACCTAACCTAAAGTTAACCTAAGGTATATAACTTAAAGTTAGGTTTAAGTTAGGTATATACATGGTACCTTTTTTGTCCTTTAATTTTCAGAATTTTATAACATCAATAGGTAGATAGCTTATACATTAATGTGATAAGTATATTATATAATATACCTAACCTAAAGCTAACCTAAAGTATATGACCTAAGGTTAGGTTTATCATTTGGGCTAGGTTTATCATATAATATATTAGTATAAGTATATTATATGATATAATTATTTTACATTGATTCAATTATTATACCAATAAATGAATATAAATTAATTATAATAAATAAGGTATACAGGTTAGGTTTAAGTATATCATATGATATAAAAGTATAAGTACATTATATGATATAATAAGGTATGTAGGTTAGATTTAGGTATATCATATGATATAATAGTATAAGTACATTATATGATATAAATATTAAGATTATATGATATAATAAAGTATGTAGGTTAGATTTAGGTATATCATATAATATACTAGTACGATAAGCATATTATATGATATAAGGTATATAGGTTAACTATATAGGTTAGGCTTAAGCATATAACGTACTAATATAACAAGTATATTATATGATATAATTATTATACATTGATACCAATAAATGAATATGAAATGGAAATTAAAGTTTAAGAAATTCCAACACGACACGAATACGCGTAAGATTGAAAACGTACAGCGGTGGCCGCTGTTTCATTTCCCAGGCTTTCCACGCTTTTCCCACAACGCGTGTCGTGTTAATTACGCTAATTTACGTTAACGTCGGGCTAAGAACGTTTTTCCTCATAATCAGCCATTGTTCCTCACCGCTTAAAGGACACATTCAATAGCGTAATTAGCGCAATTATTTTTTTCCAGGTTACGGACGAGACAAGACGGTAAACGTACTGCCTTCACTGTGTTCATCTTGTCAGATGCTGTGCAATAACGTCGCAGACTCGATGCAATAAGGAAGCTCTGTCTTCTGTATTCGTTTCGCGAGGAAGAAAATTAGAAAATTATGGAGAAAAGTCGAGTAACGAGTGGAGTTTCAGAAGAAAGCAAGAAATATTGTCAGAAGAGGTTGGGGTTCGGCGAAAAGATTGCCTGAAATGGCAGCGAGTCACTCGGTGATGACAAATATCCGCGAGTGTGGCTATGAGCACACACTGGGATCCTTTCACCGAGACAGGTGTTGCCGCGCGTCACAATGTAGGCAGACGCACGTACGCGTTACGATGAGCGGTGTTATTTGCAGGACAATAACAGGCGAATGCCTCGTTGCGTTGCGAACGCGATTCAACTCCGCCTCCGGTGGAACAACCTGCTCCCCGGCGATTTACATCAGGCAACCGAAGCTAAACTTATTATACTTTACGAACTGTCATTTTTGTGACTCTATTTGCCGTGCCATTTATTTTTTTTTTTTTCTTTTTTTCTTTCTCCTTTTTATAAATGCGTGAAATTAACACCAGAACTACCGACGATTGAAAGCACAAAAATTTCCATCAGAGACGTTGCAGTGCAAAAGATAGGGAAACTTTATAATACAATGGGGAGTGTACAAACTTTTATTTATGTATCTTGCAAGAAATTATTTAAAATCTTTAAAAACACACTGTTCCACGCCTGACGTAAAATTAAAAAATTGGTCGTTTTGATCACTTTGGTAGCTCTATCGTTAATCCAAATATCAGTATTATTTCGTTTCGTGCAAGTTACAAAGTGAATCATTTTGGTAAATACGTATTCCACGTATGTATTATACAATGTATAAAATGTATATAATATGTATTATATGTAAAATGCATTTAATGTTATATACGTATAATACATTTTTATATATAATACTTTACAATACATGTTACAAATTGATAACATACAGTATTGTCAACACTGTAACTGTTTAACTGATGCATTTCGTCACTGAAAAACAGCGTTATAATTGTATAATTGTACAATTATAAATAAGTGTCGATGACAAATCGATTAAAACAGGCAGCAATCTCACAGTGACGATTTTCACGTCGAACATGCACCCCAATTCGGCGCAATTTGAAAATTCGAGAATTCAAATAGCCGAACCGAACACTTCCCCCTGCGCGTGTAATTTCGAGACACCCTGTAGAATTCCGGATCTCTTTCCCCCGATTGCTATCAAGTGGACAAACGTCGATGCGTGTAGCACCACCAGTTATCCTTGAGTTCGATCCCCTCGTTGGTCGCCTAGCGTGACCGTAAATGTAAGTAAGTGTGGCACTTGCATTAGAGAGACAACTCGCGTTACCATTCGATAGTTTATGCGTTCGATAGCTTGCGCGCACGTAATGCGTCGCACGTAATCGCAAGTGTGTGTTTCGACGAATATATAGCGATTCGCGTAATCTTCGCTCGCTCGCGAGACGCTCGAATCTCTCCCACACTCTCGAGCGTGTGTTTCCTTCGTCGGTGTGGTTTCCTTCGTTTCGGTCTTTCTTGACGTCACACCGTGAATTACACGCTATGTAGAAAAGCCACGAGAGTCACTCTCTGTTGCGCGGTTAATTCAATAGCTCTTTTTACTTGCAACAGTTTTGTTTCCTTATTATACAGAATAAATACATGTTATCTCCTTCTCGGCGACCTGAAGCGATTTTAACGAAAATTATTTATGCATTATATATATATATATATAAACAAAAGTAAATGAAATATATTATAAAATAATATATATATATATATATTGAAATTTATTTGTATATGAATATATATATGAATATATATATATTGAAAATTATTTATGCGACTTCCCCCCGCGGCCAAGATCATGAAACACTGGCTCGTAGACAGTGAATTTTCAAGAGTAACTCCCCATTCGGCTGAGAAATTTTGAGAAAATTGGAATTTTATGTTAAACGAAATACCAAACAAGCTCAAGTTTATTCTCTTCTTTCTCGTCGAATTCAAAAAGAAGATACAAAGTTTCGAAAGGTGTACACCGTCTCTGAACTTTGCCCCCCGTTCCATCTGAAAATAGTCCGCGTTTATATTTTATAACTTACATTTATAACTTACAACGCAAAGTCGTACAACATGTAATGAGATTAAACTTGATCCACTTCTGTCTATATTAATAATAAAGGGACCGATTCTTTTTGTTGTCACATTAATGCTTCAGATATCTTAAGATTCTTTAAATCTTTCGACATTGATAATTTTTTTTTTTTGTAGTATTTTATGCATTTATATGTACAATATGTATAGTATTTAAATGTATAATATATGTATAGCATTTTAATATGTAATGTGATTAAACTTGATTCACTTTTTTATTTATCTATCTGTTAATAATAAAGTGGAAGATTCTTCTTGTTGTAGCATTAATGTTTCAGATATCTCAATATTCTTTAAATCTTTCGAAATTAGTAATTTTTTTTTTTTAGTATTTTATGCATTTATATGTACAGTATTTTAACATGTAATGTGATCAAACTTGATCCACTTCTTTATTAATCTATCTCTTAATAATAAAGTGGAAGATTCTTCTTGTTGTAGCATTAATGTTTCAGATATCTCAATATTCTTTAAATCTTTCGAAATTAGTAATTTTTTTTTTAGTATTTTATGCATTTATATGTACAGTAATTGTATAGTATTTGTATGTATAATATTTTTATGTACAGTATTTTAACACGTGATGTGATTAAACTTGATCCACTTCTGTTAATAATAAAGTGGAAGATTCTTCTTGTTGTAGCATTAATGTTTCAAATATCTCAATATTCTTCAAATCTTTCGAAAGTTAGTAATTTTTTTGTAGTACTTTATGCATTTATATGTACAGTAATTGTATAGTATTTATATGTATAATATATTTATATACAGTATTTTAACGTGTAATGTGATTAAATTTGATCCACTTTCGTCTTAATCTATCTATCAATAATAAAGTGGAACAAAAGTAAACTTTTGTTGTAACATTAACGCTTCAGACTCAAGATTCATTATCAATCTTCCGAAATTCGTAATTTTTTTCATAGTACTTTACATCTTCAAGAAGACTCGTTTAACATACGAATAACATAAATTTTCTTCGCTGAATGTATGTACAACAAGATCCGCGAGATAAAATACATCGACTGAAATGTGGCGAAGAAGTTTCTCCTGTCTCAAAGAACCTGTTTGTATCCTTGCAGAACAACATTCGCTTCAACTTCAAACTCGTTCGAAAGTATCGCTAAAAAAGACTTTTCTGAAATGACTCGACTCGTCTTGATTCGCGTTAAGATTAAGAATTTAACAATTTCACCAAGAATTGTTGCGGTGAACTTTTAACTCGTTTCAATTCTCCGATTGACTCTGATTTTGAAATAAATAAATTAAAAAAAAAAAAAACAGCCATAACTGTATATGTACTTTGTAGGTCGATCATCTATCAAAGAACGACAGTGTAACAAATCGCATTTGTACGAGCACGATCCATCATGATCGTATTAAACTCATTTTATTAACTCGGTTCGACGTGCTCCAATTGAGGATGAACTTCATTACGCATCGTCTTACGCATCTGACTCAAGTTCTACGCGTGATAATTGATCGTGGCAAACACGTTGAAGAAAGCGCAATGGAAACAGATCGATCGCGGTACGCTACGATTCTCAGACGCAAAATTCACTCCACGATTAATTGAAGTAAACGATTATGTTAGCTTTTGTAATAGCTTAGTTGTGAACGAGATATCGCAAAATTGTTCATATGACAAAATATGTCATCGTATATAACATATTTCTTTTCTTTAAAAGAAAGAAATAATATTTTTCCGTTAAAGTTTTCGACAGAATCGAGTTTGAAAATTTACGAACACTGTACTTGAATTTACAATTAGCTAATTCTAGACGCGATAGAAAAGAGTAATTAACTGAAGGTTATTCTATCTATGCAAAAGTAAGTTGAAAATGTGGAATAAACTTCTTTTGTTTTCGAGGAAATCGAAATATACTTGAAAATTTATCAATTGCATGCTACTTTCTTAAGGACGAAAAAATTTTGTTCCACATTTTTCACTTGTTTTCTTTTTATACACGTAATCGGTCCAGTACGGAATCACCAAAATCTAAGTACACTCGATAAACTTTCAAACTCGAAATTTTCTTAAAAAACGAAAGTTTCAACGGAAAGATTTTGTTCCTTCTTTCTCGACTCATTTTTTTCATCTCCTACTCGGTTTCTGCCACTAATCATTCAACAACTATTCCTCAGCAGATTGGAAACTAACAGGGATTAACATAAATCATATGTCATGCCTTTCCAAAATGTCTCCTCTCTACCTCTTCTTATCAATGTTTATCATGAGCAATATATTTCGTTAACGTACGTGAGATCTTTCGAGAAAATTAGTTAAAAAAAAAAAAAAAAACTATGACGTTCGACGGAGGTCACGCGGTTATCACGAGTCTGATTACAGTAACATTTGAAATTGTGCCCTCGAAATGATTACGTATCGCGTCATCGAGACGCAATCGAATGAAAGCGAGGCTGCACTTTCGAGATGTGGCTCGAGAGAGGCCAAGTATTACCGGAAGCCAAGGAGTTGCGTTTTCAACGCAAAAAGGTCGCGGGCCAAAGTATCCCTCGACTTCAAATCTTTCTCGAGTGTTGCTATTGAGATTTCACTTCCTCCGTTGATAAGTTTTTCCATTCATCTCGAAAGGCTTCCCTCTTCCACTTTCGTTACGTAAAACTTTCAGTCACGTTTAAAAGTTTCGGTTGACTGCTTCAAAATCGTCGAGCAATGCCGATTTCTTTAATGGACGTTTTACAGAGAAATATGGATATATATTTCGAATCACAAACAATACAATTATATATTTTTCACAAGTTTCGAAAAGAGTCTTTTCTTCCGTTTTATATTATTTTACGTAATAAATATCTGTGCGAGATATTCCAATTCGTATTTAATTTTAATTAAAATTTCATTCGTTTCAATTCATTTTCTGCGATAAAAGGAAATTGTCAAAAGCACCCAGTCCGTTCTATATCCAAAGGCTATGTTCGTTTGGGGAAGCAATTCGTCGGCTACGTGGGAGTAACGTTTTCGAGTAATGGTTCGCTCTTCACCTTTAGCGGAATTAAATTCCAACAAGATCGAAAAGATAAAAAAGAATACTTTAACATTTTACAACGGAAGAAATCGGCGAAAAAAACACAGCCATCTCATGGAAACGATAAATTTCTTTCGAAAAAGATAACTGAACGAACATTACTTGCAAAGAGGAAATACAATTCTTTCGTAGAATTCTTGCTAAAGCTTCGACGAATTCGCGGGAAACAAATTAACAATATGAGAAGTATCTGAGTTGAAAAAGTGGAAGATCGAAGATTGACGTCATCCTTGAGTTTTCCTCGAATTTTCCTTGAGCAAAGTTTCGAAAGTTCCGAAATTTAAAGAAGCTTAAAAGGTCCTTTTAACCCCTTGCGTTGGCAATTGATTGCGGACCATAACGATTGACCGAATCGTATACAATAATTTATCGCTTTCTTTTTAAACTCGTCAGTACAATATCATCACTGGATAGAAATGATTGAGAAGTAATAAATTTATTATTTGCTTTGCCTATTTTGTTTTACTTAATTTATAATTTTACTTATTATATATTATGCTATAATATATAATATATAATGTGTTATAACCTATATTCTAGTTAAATACATTAACATTTAGTGTATTTATTGTTATAGTGTATTTACTACAGATTAAAGCTGTATTGACTTTTAAAGAAAGTAAAATTTTCTAGTGTCAGAAAACGACAATACTTGTAGGTATCCTTAACCACTTGCGCTGACAATTGATTGCGGACCATAACGAATGGCCGAACTGTACACAATAATTTGTCGCTTTCTTTTTGAACTCGACGGTACGATATCACCGGTTAGAAATTATTGAAAAGTAGTTATTAAAATTTATTATTTGTTTTGCCTATTTTGTTTTACTTAAATATATAATTTTACTTATTATAACATGTTATGCCATAATATATATGTTATAACATAACCTATATTATGCCTATATTCTAGTTAAATACATTGACATTTAGTGTGTTTGTTGTTAAATTATATTACAAATTAAAGCTGTATTAACTTTTAAATAAAATAAAATTTCCTACAGTGTCAGAAAACGACAATACTTATAAGTATCCTTAACCACTTGCGCTGGCAACTGATTGCGGACCATAACGAGTGACCGAGTACACAATAATTCGTCGCTTTCTTTTCCTTTTGAACTCGTCGGTATGACTATATTACTGAATAGAAATTATTAAGAAGTAATAAACTTATCATTTGTTTTGCCTGGATTACATTTAAATATACTTAAAAACTGAGAAACTGTTGCAATTTGGGACAAAAAATTCTCGACGTGCGTGGCACGTCATTCCAGCGCAAAAGGTTAAGCTGGTTAGAAACAATCGACCTGGATGTCACGGACGACTCGATGCTTTCTCTTTCAAGGATCGCGTTTATCAACCGCGAGGCGAGCCTCGTTACGCGAATGACAATTAGTAACGCGAACCGCGCGACCTTGAACAAGAAATCCTGAAAACGGCAGCGTTCGTTAACAGCATTATGCAATGCGATTTCATTTGAAACGAACATCGAAAGTTTCGCGCTTTTCTCCAACGAGGGGAAGGGGATGACGAAATTTCACATTCGGCGTTGTTCGAGTTTCACAGTTTTGAAATAGAACCGTCTTACAATCAGTATCTCGCTTCGCGAGATGATCTAACGAACGAAAAAAGTTCCCCGAAATCTTTCGATCTTTCGACAAATATTTCGAGGTTCGTCTTTTTTACGCGAATTTTCTGTAACGAATGTGACTGAAAATTTATTTTTCTAACGAGATGGATAGCCTGCGACTTCTGCGTAACGTCGAGCGTATTATGCAAAAGCCTTTTGTGCAGTCGACTGAAAGTCCTCGGAGGAGAATTCATTGGAAAAACGTGTGTGTCGGTAAGAAATCTCCGGAGCGGAGCTGTCCCGATTAAACGCGAAAAGATTACTCATAGATATTCCTGAAACTGCGCAACTTGTAATTTGAAATGCCGCGCGCATCGGAGAACAATAAAAATTATTTTAATCGCGAGTATTATTTTTTTCTTTGTTACCCGGTACGGTACCAATTTTCAAAGGCAAGCTTATCGTATTTCTTACTTTTAAAAAAGAGAACTACTGTTCACTGGAACAGTACGAAGAATATTTATTATATAAGGTGGCCACTGAAAAACTGAAGGGTTTGAAAAAGCCATAACTTGTTCATTTTCTTCTTTTGTAGGTTATAGAAAAAAATTTGTTTCCATTAATTATTAATTGTATTTTCAAATAAAATAATAAAAAATTTAAAAAAACATGTGTTTGTAAAAGTTATTTTTGTTTTATATCATTCAGTCTTTCAGACCACCATAAATTTCTCTAATGTTTAATGTTTGAGGTAAAAATTTTATCCGTGTGTTTGATCTAACAGCGCTGTTTTCATTACATACGTGAAAATAACATATGTATACCTGACAAAACACGAACAATCGCAATGTAGATAAGAATCTTTGTCACAGTTTTAAGGACGCAGCAGCACAGCACGCATCGATTACGTGATGTTCTAATTTAGTATTATTAATATTATTTATATTTATCATACATTTAGTAATATTGAGCAAAAGCTATCAACTCTTCGCGTCGCGTTCAAGTTTGAATGATCGTATCTTTAAAGATTTTCTAATCTCGTTTATGTTTGTATATATTTGTCATTTGGTTTGCTAAAAAAAAACATATAGTCGCAATTGTTACATGATAGGTAGGTTAATGCTAGACGAAAATGAGGTCGAAACGACCATTTTTTAAATTTATTACGTCGGATCTGAAATCTGAAAAGACAAAGTGGAACGCATGCGACCTTCATCGTGACCTTTCCAGGACCAGTTTGGATCCAGTCCACGAAACATTTATCTGTCCACGACGAAGACGATAAATGACACTAATATAGTAAAGTATCGACTCGAAACAACAGGGAGCGATATTTTATAGAAATTGTTTTTCTCGAACGAACAACAGAGTTCGAAGCCTTGCTTCGAACAGTTTTATCGAAAGTTGCCTGTCGATTATTTTTAGAAACGAAAACGGAGAGTGAAAATGGAACGTTCCTCCTTTAGATCTTTTTTTCGAAAATAACTTCTTCTCTAGTTAAAGGCCTAAATTTTAATTAAAATAAATTTATCATTCTATTTATTTACAAATACTATATCTAAACATTCTAAATGTTAATACTCGATTATAAAACTTTTGCAAACAACCAAAATTACTAATTTTACAATTGAAAGCCTTCAAAATTTATAAAAGTAGTTTCCACACGTTAACCAAGCGGTTGTTTTTATCCTTTTCATTCGGTGAATCGATGTTACCGCACGTCGGTATTACATTCACCCCATTCCCTTCTCCAATTCTAATATTACACGGACCCCCTATTCTCGACCGGCGAAAGTGCGCGAGATCGATCTCATTTGCGGTAGTTTGTCAAATTTTGCATCGACAGAGGCGAGAGAGGCCGAACCGAAAGACCGAAAGGTCCTTCGATATCGGAGGGGTAGGCTTCAAAGGGCAAACGACTCCGTCGGTACGGAGAAACACGTAACACAAACGCGAAACAACGTGTATACGCTCCATTTAACGATATTGCATCAAGAGGGGCGTGCACGTCACACGTGGGCATCTGCGGAGAGTTATCGTTGACGTAAAACAAGATCGCAAAACGTACCGAGAGGCGAAGACCATTCCCAGCGTAGCTGGTAGCTCTCTCGAGCGGTTGGTGGGCGGATGGATGGTTTCCCATTTCTCCTTCAGGGCCTCACAATGTTTTCACGACGCGCAGTAGCGGCCACGCCGAGTATCCAAACACAACGTCCCGCGTTTCGTCGCTTGGTTGTTTCCCTCCGTGCACCGTGCACACACTAACGATATCATCGAACGTATAACCGTGCACTTCTTTCCTTCCTTTACGTCTCCTCTTCTATCGTCGTTCGATCTCTCCTCCGTGCACTTTCTTTCGCACTGTTGCGATTCTTTTCATTGGAAATTCTTTTGTCAAACTATCACAATATCATCAATCAAATCACCTATGACTCAATCATAAAACATACTCGATTTGAACGAAGCTATTTTCGAGAATTTTTTAGAATTTCGCGAGTAACAGTGACTTTGTTTCTTTGATCTCAAAAAAGGAGCAGATTTATCACTTTTTCATCAATGCACGAAACTTCTCTGGTGTATTTTGACGTACAGTAGTGGAAAGACTACGACTTTGATTAATGAATTACGATAAACAAGGAGCTGCCAATTCACGATTTTGCTTGATCTCAGAATTTGACAAAATATCGTTTTCCCACTGTCGCGAAACTGTTACTCGATCGAGCTACCGTGAATTTGCTCGATTGGATGAGACACCGTGGCGTTCGAGCAAAGGTGTAGCACTGAGAAGGCGGATAACCGTGGGGGCTTCCCGATCGACCAAGGCACCGTCACCGAACGACCGAGTTCCATCGCGAGCAGACGCTGCACAACTTCGCGCACCTCTCTGCTTATCACCAGGTGTATACTTCTTTCGTCACCGCTAGTCCCAGGCAGACGCAAGTTTCATCGACAAACCTCAATGAAAATTGAAGGCGAGAGCTTGCCTTTCGATTAGTTTTCGAATAGCCATGGCGTCAAGGGCTACAACCGGCAGAAACGTCGACGTATCGGGGGACGGATTCGAGGAACAGGCGAAAAGGACCACTGACGACGCCTCTTCTTCTTCTTCTTCTTCTTCTTTTTCTTCCCTTCTTGCCGCGAGCTAGCTGTTCAAACTGGTCGTACAACTTAGCCTCCGAGGTTGACGTCATGAACTCTACCGAGAGTGGGATCGCGACTCACTCTCTCTCGGTCGTCTCTCTTGTCTCTACGTCCTACCTTACGAATAGACCAGTGTGGGGAGCGACTGTGTATCCTGTTGTATCATTCGCTGTCCGCGCGATGGACGCCGGTTTTTTTCAATTCCTCGTCGCCGTGTCCTCCCTCCGTGGCTCGTTATTTTTAATCGATGACGAATACCTGATTTCACGATTATTCACACGCGGTTCGGTCGAGTTCGCGTCCCACCGAGTCGTTCGCGGGCAGAGAGACAAGTTTCTGAATCGCCCCAGGAACATTGTACTGAACCAACACTCCACCTTTGCTACATTTCTGGTGTCTTCAACAGATACTTGACTCTATTTGTTCTTCTGTATACTCCTCTCAATTACGAGCTCCTTCTCGCGAAAGGTGAAGCAAGTAGCTCGTACAGGGTGCAAATTTCATCGCTTGGTCGAGCACTGTCACAAGACAGGATTAAGAGAGAACGTTTTCTCCCCTCCCCCCTCAGAGCCTTCGAACGAAACGAAAAGCCTTTCGACCGCAAACCGTCGAAAGGAAACCGTTACTCCGATGAAAATCTGTTTCCTCGCGAGCGTCAAAAATTCGGTCGACTGATACCCGAAAGAACGTTTGGATATCTTGTTTCTTTTTTAGTTTCAACTCGTCGCTTAGATATTTCAATTACAACGAGAGAAAAAAGAGGGGAGAAAAAAGAGAAAGAGAGAGAGAGAGATAGGATCGTTTGTCGATTGTTCAACTCGATTATCCTCGACCTCGATTCAAGCATCGATTAGACTTACGATATAGAATATACCCTGTCTATCAAGTTTCCTCTGTCTTCTGTTTCTGTTTCTAGAGGACGAAAGAGAGAACGTTTGTCCGTTATTTCGTTTTAGACGTTTAGACGAGATGATCGTGGTTTAACACGCGCCTAGGTTAGCTAATGAGGAGTAGAGCCGCAGCACAAGTTCCCACGTTTTTCCGTTAGAACTGCCGCCGTCACGCTCAGCTACTTCCGGCGACCCCACCGGAACTGCAGCGTACGTTCTCGATCTGTCGCATCGACGGGCCGATCATCATCCGTAGGGATAAATCGTAAGCAAATCCGTAGGAACGTGTTCTATATTTGTTCCCAGCAACGATCGTTCAAACTTGTCCCCACTTTCTGGCAAAGATCTCGAGAAAACGCACGACGATTCTTTTTTTTCTTGTTCTTCTTTGACTTCTCGAATCCTCGTGAATCGTGGATTTGGATTATTCTCGGTCGCTCGCACGCGTTTCGTTACGTTAACGAGGTAAACGGTCGTTTTTTATTCGAAGAACCACCGCGCCACCTGGTGAAGGTATCATGCTTGCGAGCAGCTAGAGCTCCGTTTTCATCACTTCATCGGGCGAGGAAGGGGGGAAAAAAGAAACGTCTGGGAGGCCGGCGACACTTTTATCGCAACGCGGGTACGATGAGACGTTTCACTTTCACTGAAAAGCACGATGAGGCGATGGAAAAGCTCGCGACACGATGAAGATACATGCGTAAGATCTTCCGGTACTCTGGCGCACGAGACGTGCAACAACCCCCCCCAGAAAGACTCGGGACGCGAATGCCGTAGTTCAAACGGGCCCATGTCTCTCTACCCGGGTCCTACGGCGCGCCAGTGCCGTACTTGATCCCCTCGGTGCCCTGCGTCTTTCTCAGACGTGTTCTTCAGAGATTTTAAATTCGTTTCGTTTTTTCAAATTGAAACTTTAGAACTGTGCACTAGAGTTTGAGGAAAATTTAGTATAGCAAGAGAGGGGGAAAATTGAATAGCAAAAAATGCCGAGTTCGAGGAAGAATTCACGTTTTTCAAATGAATGTTTTTCAACTAAGCTTCTCTAAGTAGTATATAGGTATCCATATTTATTTTTACTAAGTAACTAATCGCTGCTTATTTTTATTAACGTTTAACAAAAGGGGAGTTTTTTCTCGATCTTTCTCATTTCTGGGCGAAATTAAAGAAATGGAAGTTTACTAAATTATTGCAAATTTACTGAGAATGGTATCGTTCTTAATAAAATTTTTAAAGGTTATTTGTTTTCATATCTAATATCCAAACGTAAAGTTTACTAAACTAGCATCGTTCTTAATAAAATTTTTAGAGGCTGTTTATTTCCAATATCCAAAGTCTAAACGTAAATTCCCATGGTCTTAGAAAATTAACGTAAAGCGTAGAGCTCAAGGTATATCGAACGATATACAAATTGTGTCCGATGCATAGAAATTTTAATCAAGGAAAAAT
Organism: Frieseomelitta varia; assembly: GCF_011392965.1. Lineage (NCBI taxonomy): Eukaryota > Metazoa > Arthropoda > Insecta > Hymenoptera > Apidae > Frieseomelitta > Frieseomelitta varia. The sequence goes on along the minus strand of NW_025110319.1, from coordinate 33,374 downwards.
GTTGAAACTGAAGCAACTTTAGCGCTTTCGCCCCTGTTTTCCGTCCGTGTACGTACGAGCACGAGTCAACCCCCACTCCATCGTCAAACCATGAATGTCCCACTCGAACCTACGTAGGTACCTTTTCCCCTACTCCGAAACAAACCAGGACCGTGCCAATTATTTTCACCACCTCTGTTTCTCTACATCCCAGCAACTTAAATTCGCGGTTACGAGGAACCGGTTTGCCGCGAGATTTCAACATTTCAAGTGCTCGTGGCTCGCGTCGACGAGGCTTCGACGAATTAATTTCGCCGTGAAAGTTATTGAGAGTATCGCCAAATTTCGTACGAAATTTTCGACGAATAAATTCCAAGTAGAAAGTTGACGATGATATTTGAAGAGACTAGCTAGAAAATCGTCAGAGTGGGGTCGGCTCGGACGAAGATCCGGGGTGCTGGTGCTCCCAAGTTTACGGTGGTGAGGAGTGCAGCTGCCACGGCAAATGGTCGTACATCTGCTGAGACACGACCGAGAAAAGTTCACCGCGAAACCGAACTGGGCTTCCAACGTTTACAGATCTTTCGGCGGAGATTTTCCATCTTCTTCTCGCGGTAACGAGAAGTTGATGAGCCGGCGAGACTTTTGGGGGGAGGCCGGCTGTTTGACCCTGTCGTTTGATGTTGTTTTATTTATCTGACAGGACTTCTGACAGATCACGGATGAAACAGACGAATTATTTCAAAAACTATCAGTTTTAGATTAATGTACGAAGAGGAAAAAATATTCCTGTCTCACTTGGTACTTTCAGTTAACGCAAAAAAAAAAAAAAAGAAAAAAAAAACGGAATCAGGTGAAATGAAAATGAGGTGTACTTTAGAAATTCAAATTTTCTTCGAACACAGCGAACGATTATTATTCGCTATTGTTCAACGATTTAAAGCCGATGTAACGCGATACGTATATATTTGCTTTCCACAACACATATTTGCTTTATAACAACAGTATACTTTGAAAAGTAATATTAAATATACTTCATTTGTTATAATATTAAATATACTTAAGTAATAATAAATTATAAATAGCAAGTAATAAGTATTATATTATAAATAATTATGATATATAATATTTATAATATATATATAAGTATAATATAATTATGATGTATAGGATTATATTATAAATAATTATGATATATAATATTTATAGTATATATAAGTATAATATAATTATGATATATAATAATATAAATATTATATATCATAATTATAATATATTTATATAATAACATTAATATTATATATTTATAATATTATAAATATAATAATGATTATAAGTATCATAACAGTAAGTAATAATAAATAATATTAAATATACTTAAGTAACATTAAACATAATTATTTATTCTTTATTTCAGATGAAAGCTTAAAGCTTAAATAAGTCGCACCGAAATAACAATAATAATCATTAATATATCTAATATTATGTAGGGATAAGTAACGAAAAAAAAAAATAATAATAATAATGAACGGATAAAACAACAAAATTGATTGACGCTATAGAAATCTCAAAGAAGGGAAAGTGACTGATTCGTACAAATACTTGTTCGTACGTACAAATTTGCAACAAGATTTGAAAACTTGTTCTCTTCCTTTTTTTCTCTCTCTCTTTCTTTCACCGCTATCCTTAGGTGCTGTACGCTTGCGCCACGACGTTGAATAGTAATTTCCCTTCACAATAACCTAATTTAAATCCAGTTGAAAATTTATGGCATGAATTATACCGGACGCGGTGCGAATTGGAAAGTCAATTGACGGAAGAATAGAACGGTATTGATATTCGATGTTTAAAAAAAAAAAGGAGGCCGTGAAAATAGAAACCGTTGAAATGTATCACTGTGCGAGCTTTGCTTTCGTTGTTACAACGTTTGTTAAAATTAAATTTAATTTGCAGGTAAAGGGCAAGGTGGTCGGCGATAGTCAATTAAACGAAAATGTATATTTTTTGATATGCTCTGTTACGTTTTCGAAACATTGTTATCCGAGGTAAGCAGAGACCTAATAATTGACAATCGCACATTTCGCGTGCGTAACAATGCTCATTAATATTTGGCTCAGCGATCAAAGAAAGGTGTTATTACATCACTCGTAGTATTCACGTGCGAGTTTCAAGTACGTTGAAATGTCAACCAAATTAAACCGTATCAAACCGAGCCGTTCGGCTAAAAATAAAGTGGACAAATGTTGTTTTATTTTTATCAAAATTGCCGATGCATTGATCGTTTAATTAAGAAGGAACGCGAGAGCAAAGTAGCTAAAATGGCTGAATATTTTTAAACTATATATTTGTCGCTACAATAATAAACGAAGAAAATTGGCAGCCGCACTCGCGTTTTCGTGTTTTCCTCTTCTGTTTTGACTAACGAGCTAGGAAATAAAATATCTCAGCTTACAATAGGAGAGTTCGTTAAACTTTTGCCGAACTAAGTGATCAACTAAATAGCAAAAAGATTCCATCACGCTCTGAAGTTCGTTATGGTTACAAATTGTGCGAAAACAATTTTTCTTGTTATATTATATTATTATAATTATTATTATTTAATTATATTATAATATAATTATAATTATTATTATTTAATTATATTATAATATAATTATAATTAATAATAATTTAATAATAATTGTTATTTAATTGTATTATAATATTATTATAATTATTTTAATTATTATTATTATTTAATTGTATTATAATATCATTATAATTAATAATAATTTAATAATAATTATTGTATTATAATATTAATTGTATAATTATTATATATAATATATAATAGTTTAGTATTATTTATAATAAGGGTATAATATATATAATATATAATTATTATATATAATATTATATATAATATTATTATAATTATTTTAATAATAATAATTATTTAATTATATCATTATATCATATTATTATATTATGTTACTATAACAATTACAATTTTTATAATTAATCATATTATAATTATTATAATTATTTACATTATAAATTTAAGTGAACAACGAACCGCAGATGACAAGACGAGTCAACTTAACTTTCGAACAGAAGATCCTCCGAGAAAGAAAGTTTGAGCTACTCGACCAGCAGTTCAATTGCAGAAACAAGACGCGACCGTCGATTTTTTTTTCGCGATCGCGACTGCAAGGAAACGGCGAGTATCGTACGAAACTCACCCCCGTGAGTTTATTTGCACGGGGGTTCGTTTCGCAAAATGACGACGAAAATAACGTTCGGGCAGCCTTGATCGGCGTGTACGAAAGGTAGTAGGCTACAACACGACTATTTTATTTCCGTCGACCTTTTCACGAGCGTGCATGCGTGCCACGATCACGCAGCGCTCAATGTACATCGTGGCAACGTGTGTGAGCACAGGTGCACGAAGAAAGGAGCGGCGTGAAAGGTGAAGGGAACGAGAAGACGTTGGCAGGAACGAGAGAAGAAAGGAAGAAAGGCGCACTTGTGCCTGGATGAAGCTAAACTCGGAGGAACGAGCTGCCACTTATCTATATTCCATGTTTGCCTTCACGATAAAACGTTGCGTCGATATACTTTGTATATCGTAACATCGATAAAGCATTACGTTAGGAAACAGAATTTTCTCGCCTTCGAGGAGAGAATCTGCCAAGATTGTCGAGCAGAGAGTGCGCCCGTTCTTAAAACGTCCGCGGGACAAGAGGGTTGGGAACGTATAGTTAACCTTTGGAGAAAGAAATACTTTTGTCGCGAGCGTGATGTTGTTGATTCTGTAATTTCAAGTACGAGACGTGGAAAAAGTGGAAATGAGACGAAGGAAATGAAATCGAATCATCGAGTCGCTTGAACGTGACGAATTTTTCATTGGCGATGGTATATAAAAGAAGGAAAAAAAAAGCAGAGTTTGCATGGGATTCTCCTCTTCCGCACGTGCGTTTCCCGATACGCCATATGGCCATAGATAAAAACCACATGCTAGTGTATTCCCATGAACACGAACATCGACCGGACAGGTACGCTAACATGTGCCGCAATGCGAATTTTTGAGGATTTCAGTTTCGATCTGTCACACGACTATATCGTAGATTTACATTCATAAATTTGTCAGATTTATATTCATAAATGTAGAGATCAATTTAGTCTACCATTTTCAAACAAATGGTTTTCGTTCCGTTTCCTTTTAATCTTCTAATCCACGGCCAGAGAAGTTCATATTTGCACGTAACAGGAAACACGTGTCATTGATATTCATGCAACACGGGGAGGCAAGAACAGATGTTAGAAAGTTAGTCTCCCAAAATAAATATTTCCTTCGACAAACAAAAAAACGACTTGATCGTAAGGTTTGCTTCAGGTTGCTTCAGATTTCGTGTGTTAAAGAGAATTAATTTGTTGTTATATAAGAAGAATGATGTTCGAGCACTGACCGTAAAGTGTTTTATACTCGATGCAGGGGAGGATTTATCTGTAACATAAAACGTATCACAGTTATGCATTTGTTTGCTGCAGATTAATTTCAAATTAATTGCATTTTGCAATCCACGAAAATTAAACTGGTAATTTATTGATAATTTATTAATTGAAATTTAATAAATAAATAATTAATTAAATTATATAATTTAATATATATATAATGTAATAGAAATATTATTGTTTATTTATTTTAATATAATATAAATAAATAAATAATTAAATTATATAATTTAATATATATAATACAATATAAATATTATTATTTATTTATTTTAATATAATATAAATAAATAAATAATTAATTAAATTATATAATTTAATATAATATTATATAATGTAAATATTATTGTTTATTTATTTTAATATAATATAAATAAATAAATAATTAAATTATATAATTTAATATATATATATATTGTAATATAAAATTATTATTTATTTATTTCAATATAATATAAATAAATAAATAATTAAATTATATAATTAAAAATATATATAATATAATATATAAATATTATTATTTATTAATTTTAATATAATATAAATAAATAAATAATTAATTAAATTATATAATTTAACATAATTTAATATGTATAACATAATATATAATTTAATAATTTAACATAATTCACAATATAAATAAATAAATTTATTTATTAAATCAATCAAATAATTTATCAAATCGTCAATTTATTTTTACATTTCGTAATCGATGAAAATTAAATTGGTATATTTAATACTTTTTCCCTCTTTCACTTTTCATTTTTCGGCATTTGCCATCACTTGTCATACTGTAAAACTGTAAACAATCAACGAAGGCAAGACGCGCGTATATATATATATATGTATATAGGGGAAAAATCAGTCCGAAAGCTCGACGAAAAGAATCGTGGATTCGTTATTACAAAGGAATCCCCAAGCTACTTGGCTACGTCTACGCGCCCCATAAAAATGCGCACGGTGCTTTATATCGGTGAGCGAAACGGTTCCCACGACACCCTGCGCGTCGTACTCTATGGGAACGTTTTATTGGGGTGAAATTTTACATGTCTGCAGTCACTCGTACACGCGCACGTACACCGTGAAACGGTGTCCCTTCTCGTATAGAAACGTAACGGCGAAACGATTCGATTCGAACGTGTGGATGTGTCTAACTGTTCTACTCTACTCGCAACAAAAGGCTGGAAGATTGGAATTGGACGGCGCTACGACATTTGGGAAACAAAGGTATGCAAAGTGTATGAAAAAAATACGAACGATCGGCCAGTTTGTTAAAATTGAACCATTTTTTTAGTGCGTATGAACGATACGTATTCGTTGACAGAAGGTCTCGGTATTCGTTTCGTGGACATAAGCGTCGAAGGTGCGAAATTAAATTAAACGTGTTCACTTCGAATGAAATATAAATTACGCAGAGTTAAATATAATTAAAACTCGCGGTGGGTGAATCCAATACAAATACAGGGAGCACCGAACGGGATATCAATGGACAAATTGAAAATTAAAAATCGAGGATTTTTCAGAGAGTGACTCTCGAGAAACGCGAGATTAGATCGATCCAAACGTTCGTTCGTTTCTCTGTACTGAAAAATACTTCACGCAATCACGGAGTATTTTTCGGTGAATTACATCAACAGTTGTGTCTTCTATTCTGATTAATGCTTGAGCTATTGGAACTATTGTTCAAATTAGTGTCGAGTATATTGGTGTATATATACTAATTTTCTTTATTAATCCTTATGAGAAGTGTTTATTTAATTTTGTTAATATTATATTATAGTGGCTCGACGTTGTAATATATAACGAAATCACTGTAATAAAATAGTATTTTCCGGTAGTACAAAAATATAATAAAAGCTGTAATAAAATATAATAAAATATAATAAAAACAATAATAAAATATAATGAAATATAATAAAAGCAGTAATAAAATATAATGTAATATAATAAAAGTAATAAAATATAATGTAATATAATAAAAGTAATAAAATATAATGTAATGTAATAAAATATAATAAAATATAATAAAAACAATAATAAAATATAATGTAATATAATAAAAGTTGTAATAAAATATACTGTAATATAATAAAATATAATATAATATAATATGCTATAATATAATAAATATAATTAAATACAATATAATATAATATAATTTAATATAATATAATATAATATAATGTAATATAATGTAATATAATATAATGTAATATAATATAATATAATATAATATAATATAATGTAATATAATATAATATAATATAATATAATATAATATAATATAATATAATAAAATAGTTTTCTTTTCTCATGAATAATAAAGTGTACCAACATACTATAACGTTAAGGCCCCTAAGTGCTGTCAGACGTGATTGCACGCAACTGCTCCAGGTTGCCTGCATCACGGCGCTTCCAGCCAACTAAGTCACGAATTACAACTTGGCAAAGAAAATTTAGTTACAAGTTACCGGTTAATTAAGTTACAAGTCACGAGTCACCACGATAATAAGGCTAGCTGATTGACCTGTTCGACGTAACATAATATTGAACTAAATATTCACCGCTATTTTGAAACTTCCTGGCTACTGTATTATCATTTTCATACCACCACCTTGGGAGTCTCGTGGGATAAATAACCGAAACGAATGTGAATAACCCGTTCGTTAACGAAGTCTGGATCGTTTCGTCTGCTTACATTCATCCGATTGTTGTGGCAGACTCGTTTCCTCGAGTACGAGCCACGATCCTCGAGGGAGGGAGGCGAGAAAAAATGCTTCACGCCAGAAGAAGGAAATAAGTGGCACGCGAGACGACGTGCCACATCCTTCAGAACTCTTCCCGGTTGCATTTTCTCCAGCGAGAAGTGGGAAACAGTCGCCGCAGCATCCTCCATCAGTCTCCAACAGGAGAAGGGGACGCGAAAGATAATATGAAAATTATTTGCGTTGCGTTATTCGTTGCAATATTCAACGAGTGGCAACTTTTTTTCAATTTTTTTACAAATTTTTTAAGAGCAAAAGTAAACAATATAAAATAAATAATAATATAAATAATAATAAAATAAAAAAATAAAATAAATAATAATATATAAAATAATAATGATAATATAAAAAATAAAATAAATAATACAATATAAATTATACAATAATACTAAAATATAGTAAAATATAACAAAATATAACAAAACATAATAAAATAGAATAAAATATAATAAATATAACAAAATATAACGAAATATAATAAAATATAACAAAATATAATAAAACAATAAATGTAGTAAATTTATGCCTGAATAAAAATTGAAAAAGTCAGATATTTCGACTTTCGACGAACGTTCTGCAGAAATATCTGTCACTGTGTGAAAATAATTATCCGAAGATTCGCGGGGAGGATTTATTTATATCGTGATAATTCGTGTTGCATGCATTCCTCTGAAATTTCCTTTGCTCTCTGATATTTCTGCGTTTATACGTATAAAGTAAACGCAGAACTCCAGCACGACAACTAGCGTGACATTTGCAGGAGATTATAGAGCTTGAAAAAACTAAAGATTGAGGAGATGAAATTCCAAGAACGGCGGCGGAAAAAATACACCGTGAAAATCAAAGGGCAAAATTGCTTTCGGCATAAAGGAAAGACGCGTGTTTCAACGTTGAAGGGACAATCTTTCTCGCGTCGTCGGGTTGCATGATGAAAATCAAGTGAATGACACGAGAGACTCGTCTTTCAATAATCTTCTTAAGAAAAGAAAATTGCCATTCCAATTTTAATAATTATACCATTATATATACGTTATACGTCAAGCTATTCAATAAAACAAAATTTTTCATGATAATAAAACGAACACAAAAAGTACTGTTGACAAAAAGTTTCAGAAGATACATATGATAATACATTCACGATAATAAAACAAATACAAAAAGTACTGTTGACAAAAAGTTTCAGAAGATACATATTTTTCTATTACCTATATTTACTTTTATTAACCGCAATTTTTTTTATTTTAACCGAGATATACTGGAAGAAAAGGATAAGATGAGAAAAAACGGAGAATACCCTCCATTATTATGCGAGAAAATTTTGTATAATGTTAAAAACGGTGCTCTTTGCTTTTATTGTCTCTCGAAGGCAATAAAAATGTTTAGAAAATATAATATTTTTAAATAACATTTATAATATTTATTAATATATTTATTAAGTATAATATATTTTATAGTGAAATTCTATTTGAAATATATATATATATATATACAGGGTTTTTCGTAATTTATGGGACCCACTTTGGGAGCTGATTATGCGCCTAAAAATAATGAAAAAAGTCAGATAAATATATGTCCTATCTGCCTTCGTTTATGAGATATAATGAATTTTCTGTTTTAATTACTTTTACAATATATATATATATATCAAATTGTTGCATAATAAATGACGTATCTAACAAATTTATAAGTATGTTTCAATCATTCTGAAGTCATAAAAGGTGAAGTTTGAATAATGTAAGTGCCAAAGTTACTTGTCCAAGTACTCTGCACATAATATTACTCGCGCAGTTCTCAAAATTATTTCAAACATTGCAAAGTTAATAATAATAACTATTCGTTTTATGTAACTTATTTTATGGTTCTCTAGTTTTCAATAATTTCTCGGCAATACCAGGAAGTGTCAGCCACACACACACACACACACACGCGCGCGCGCCAAGTACGAAACCGCAAGATACGCGAAAGACATTGTAGTCTAACAACAAGCATACATAAATATATAAAATTTATATATAACATATAATATAATATAATTTCTATAATTTGTATAAATAATATATATAATTTTATATAATTTATATAAATAAAATGACCAATTGCTCCTTTCCTCGAGAACAGTGCCATTTACGCGCTACAAGTTAAAATAAACTAGGCGAACCGAGAAGATTATGTCATGCAGTCTGCGGTATCATTTTTTTTTTTTTTTTTTTTTTAATACTCACAGTTCCTGAAATTTTTCGAACTTGCAAATGAAGAACGAAGATTAAAATGGAGAGATTACACGACTGCTTTCTCTTCGCGGACGATATCTTAATGTTTGCCAGGGTCATGTCTGACGATCAATACAATACCTCCATTACGTAGAATTTGCAAGTTTGAACAGAAGTATAATATATTCCCGCGAGGTACGTAATATTACAATTTCTATGCCTGGCATTCGTAGAACGAGAATGAAACGTTCAGAGAATAAAAGATTTGGGTCCCGTTTTTTTTCTTTAGATAAGGGCATTTGGAAATCGAGTGAAAAATTTTTGAAACGAAGAGGAAAGATAATGGTGTTAACTCTTAACTCTTAACTCTTATCATCGTACATAGTTGTCATAGTTCTTTTATCATTCATCGTACATCTTTCTGATATTTCTTTAGAAAGATGTAACTTGCGCTGTTCCTCTGGTGAGAAAATATTTGGTGAAATTTCTATCTTTGCAAATTTTCTTAATTTTGGCTTAATTTTCTTTTCTTCTCTCTCTTTAAGAAGCTTCCTTCCGTTTTTAAAATGAGAAATCAGTCGAAAAAGTTGCACAGTTTTTGTAATTAAAAAGTTTCTTCCTCCATGTCACGAAGATGTTACATACATTAAATATTTCAAAGTCAAGGCATATATTAAGTTGCATAGTTTCTCTAATTAAAAAGTTTCTTTCTCCATGTCACGAAGATGTTACATACATTAAATATTTCAAAGGCAGTCAAATACGACATAATTTAAATCATATAAATTACTATTTGCGTTACTATTAAAATTTTACTATTTCTGTGCTAGTGTTTCAACATTCGGTGCCAACCAAATAGAGCTTGTGAATATAATACACAGAGTGTCCGTAAAGTTTCTTTACAATTTCAAAAATTTACTACAAAGATAAATGAAGAGACGGATAAGTGGAAATTATTAAAAAATGGGACGTATATATTTAAGTTTCTTTTGTCCTATTTAATACACTTCTATATAGGTGTCATTAGTTGCACGAAGCACATCAATACGGTACTCGATTTCTTGCCATGTTCGCTGTAGCATACCCTCATCAATGATGGCAATGGCATCAGTGATCCTCTGCTTTATATTAGTGATGTCTCTGACTTTTGTTCGATACACAATATCTTTAACATAACCTCACGTGTGTGTGTCCATAAAGTTTTTTTATAATTTCAAAAATTTATTACACAAGCAATCGATGAGATATCTTCGTCAGATTTGTTCCATTTACTCAGTAGTTATCAAGGTTTCAATCATTGAATTTCAGGTACCCTGTTGATGAATAAGATACTGTTAAATGAACCCCTAACAAAATGGCGACTGCTCAAGAGAAGGCACAGTGTGTATCATGGTTTATTGAAACCAAATCGGATCTGCAGACGCAGCGAAACTTTAGAACTAAGTATGAAAGAGATCCACCGTCACGTCCATCAATTCGTGCATGGCGCAAGAAATTTATGGAGACAGGGACAGTATTCGATAAAAGGAGGAGTGGACGACCAAGAACATCCGAGGAAAACGAATCGATCGTGTAAGAAATCGAGTACCGTCTTGATGTGCTTCGTGCAACTAATTGGTGCCTATGTATAGACGTATTAAATGAGGCAAAGAAAAAACATAAATATACACGTCTCATTTTGTAATAATTTCCACTCGTCTGTCTCTTTATTTGCCTTTGTAATAAATTCTTGAAATTGTAAAGAGACTCTTCTATGGACACCCTGTACAACTTTTTTCAAACAACTTCCCCCGATTGATCCTCTCTCACAAGTTTAGTGATAAAATAAGAAAACCCGTCTGTCGCCGAGTCGAATCGTAATGAAGCAGCCAAAATCAGGAGAGAGTAAAAAAAAAAAAAAAATTGGAATTCGAAAATTTGCCTCTTTTCAAACGAGAGTAGTGAAGCAGCAGCCTCTTTTTATATTTCGATTTCGCGAATCCGGGACAGCGCGAACGCAGGTCCCGACTACCAAAAATTGTGCGCTCGACATACCCACATTAGGAGTATTCGCAAGGTTCAGCTCCACCGTGGTGCAATGGAGGAGCCTCGCCCAGAAGGAACCGCCTTCGTGATCACGGTGTCCTCCGCGCCAAGTAAGTTATAATTCAATACCATGGCCGCGAAATTTTATCGCCGCCGTCTGTCTCTCGTTCTCGCGAGAAATCCGGCAGAAAACGAATGTCATCTAGTGGACAACGGCCGATCGTGCCGGATCGGCACGGTTTTCATTGAATGATCGATGCACGCGGATCTTTGTTCGTCGCATATCCATTGCAATTTCTCGCCCCCCTTTGAACGCCTGATTTCAAGTAGATCTGTCACATCTCCGCGGTACTTCACGTCGCAGGCAATCGAAACTGACGTACCGATCGTGCGAACGAAATTGTCTCAGCTTCTCAGAGATTATTTAGAACCATGAACTTGGCTGGTGTAGGCGGGATCGGGTCCATCGATCGATCGAAGTTTGAAAATGTCACATTCCACCCTTCGAAAGACTTAAAACGTAGATTTCTTCGTTCGATCTGTTTATTGAGATTTATTTCCTCCTAGTTGTCAAAGGAAATATCGAACGCGTACGAGGTCTACGCGCAACGTGTATCTCGTGCACGGCTTAATTGCCGTCGATAAATAAACAGGTGACCTCCTGCAGCGAGCAGTCTCGTTGAAACGCTGGGAAAAGAAAAATACGACGCGCGCGTTTTTATATAGAACCTGGGCATTTTATTTGTGTATCCATCATAGTGATCCACCACAAAGACGTTAACCAAAGACGAGACCCGTCGTTTCGAGGCGTTGGTAGTACGCAAGGTTTCGAGGTTTATTAATAAAAAAAGAACTCGTGTCAAGGCTCCGTCGGTGTGGCTACCTTGGCGGGATGCTTCCATTAGACCCGTATTTAACTCGGCAAGAAAACGATGGTTCTATTTAAAAGTCAAAGTGAATTAATTTTTATTTCGTTGCCCCTCTTGATTTTTTTCTCTTTCTTTTTTTTTCTTTTCCAAAGAACCGAGTCTTTGCACTTGGGAGGTGCCAATGTTCTCGCATTGTGTTCGTGCATGTAGTTTAAATGTTTGTTTAAATTTAAATTTTTTTGAACACGGCGTAAACAACAATCTGTTTAATCTCTCTCTGTCTCTCTCTCTTTCTACGTTCAGAAACCGTATACCTTTTTGTAGAATAAATTCCGCGTCAGTGATCCGAAAGTTCTGTCACCAGAAACGTTTCATCTCTCTCGCTCGGAGTTAATCGACATTTTAACATATTTCACACGCCGCTATTTTAAGCCACCAACGCGAAATTTTTTATATATATATATATATTGTTGCCACTCGACGCAATGAACACAACACAATGATTCTATCGACGAACTCGAATCTCGGTTCTCCGACTTCAACTCGAAAAAAAGGATGCAACCGGCAGAAGTCAATTTTTGCACATCTACAATCGACGCTATAAATGCTGCCACGAACGCGATTTAACACTAGAGCTGAAGCCAACGACTGAAGCATAAAATTTCCATCAGAGACGAACTTTCATTCATACACTTTATAAAAAATCATCTTACAGAATTTCTAACGAAAATTACAAGTTGGCCATTTTGGTCAAATGGCTCTAATGTCAACGAATCAAATCAATCATGTATCGCGTATGTGGAGAGTTTCTATTGGAAACTTCTGGCCGTCTACTGTACAGATCTTGAATTTTCGCTCGAGCATCGAGGTTATAGAACCTGTTGAGAGGGATTTTGCGTAATAGCACGTTTGAAGCCAAGGAGGTCGCTACTTCATCAGGAGTATTTTTATGCGATTCACCCACTTCTCCCTTTTTCCTAAGAGACATAAAATACGCGAGGACGTACGACCTCGTTTTTTTAATTTACTTTTCATCTGTTTGATATCGCCAAAATTTACAACATTCACGAACAAAGTCAAAAAACATTCCCCACTTTTGCAAAAACGAGCGAAGAATCAATCTAGAGTTCTATTCTACTTTAAAGTGAATATACAGGATGTTTCGTGACTTGTGGGACCCACTTCGGGAGCAGATTACGTACGTCTAAAAATAATGAAAAAAAAGTCATATAAATATATGTCCTATCTGCCTTCGTTTATGAGATACAATGAATTATAATAAACAGAGCAAACTCTAGTAAGCTAGTTTTACCAGGGATGGTATATTCAATTTTCATACTAATCATAATTGGGATGAAGAAAACCCACATGTTATTGTGCATTCAAGACATCAACACCAGTTTAGTTTAAACGTATCGGCAGGAATAATTGATAAATTTTTAATTGGACCTTTTTTTCTTGATGGGAAACTAATAGGCACAAAGTACGTTGATTTTTTGAGCACGCGTTTACACGAAACATCAGAGGAAGTTCCAGTCGATATTAGACTTCGTATGCGGTTTATGCATGATGGAGCTCCGCCGCGTTTTAGCCGAGTGGCTAGGCAATTTTTAAATCAACACTGCAAATAAATGGATTGGTCGTGGAGGTCCTGTTGCATGGCCTGCTCGTTCTCCGGATTTGAATCCATTAGATTTTCATTTGTGGGGGACATTTAAAATCTATTGTACACGCAACATCGATTGAAAATGCTGAAATACTACGAAATAGAATAGAGCAAGGCTTCCNCTTCCGACAAATTCGAGAAACACCAGGAATGATAGAGAGAGTAACCAGATGAATGACAAGACGCGTGCAGGCTCGTCTTCAAATGCAAGCTGGTCATTTCGAGCATCTTTTGTAAAAGTAATTAAAACAGAAAATTCATTATATCTCATAAACGAAGACACATAGGACATATATATTTATATGACTTTTTTTTCATTATTTTTAGGCGTATAATCTCAGCTCTCGAAATGGGTCACACAAGTTACGAAACACCCTGTATATCTCTAAAAAGAAAAACTCTCGATTGAACAGCCGATTTGCAAACTCGAGGTAGTTACGATCGCATGCGCTATCGACCTTACGTGAAAGGCAGAATTGTCGCCTGGCGGAGGTTGTTTAGAAGTAAGAGGACGATAGACCGTCACCCACGTAGCTCGGTTTTCGTCACGCTCTTACGATTACGCGGCAATGCGAGAACACGTTTCGTAACGTAAACACGTAGCCGGACGGCTATACGTATCGTATACGGAGCGATATTACCTTCGAGAGAAGCCCGTTACTTCGTCGAATTTGATCGAGTCATCAATGTCCTGGACGGAAGAGGACGAAGCCATTCAAATCGACTATGTAATTGACAGACGATCGAGGAACCTCTTTCGAACAATACTGCAACTATTTTAATTATCTTATTACATCATTTAATCTAATAAATTTGTCAATTAGAATTCTCTTATGAATTTATACAAGAAATATATTTTTATTGTTAATTATATTTATAAATTTAGTTACAATTAAAACTTTATGATTTCGAGATATCATTCGTGAAAGAACATTTACAGGTAGTCATACATTGTATGTTAATTATATTTTATTTAACACTGTAATGCACAATTTATTTAACGTTTAACATTAATATTTATTTAATATTTAATATTAATATTTATCTAATATTTAATATTTAGTATTATTTTATACAATTTATTTAATATTAATGTTTATTTAATATTCTATGTCATTTCATATTAAAATAATATTGAAATTTAGAATAATTATATTTATTAACTCAGAATTTATTTATTTTTTTATTTCATTCCTTTTGAACATTTAGATCAACATGAACATTTAGATCAACATGTAGATCAGTTTCTCCAATCAATTAAAATTAATATAATTTGACCTCCTAAAATAATTAGTATCCGAAAGTATTTAATTATACTGAAATTCCTTTACTAAATACATTTACTTTAACTACTTCAGGATTTTTTATTACTTTTGAAGTAAGCAAACGCGTACACGTTTATAAACGCTTGGAAAGTGATGAAAAATGAAGGAGACTTCATCAAGAATAAGAATTGGAATGATTTATATGCTCATTGCTGACCAGTCACTCGTGTTTGCATTAGATATTTCAATTGTTGACACTCAAGGGTAATACACGATATTATGAAATCTTCCTTCGTCGAAAGTCCAACCTTTATTAAAAAAAAAACAATTACTTTTATTGATATTCAGGTTTTCATCGTAATTTTACGTTACGATCGTGACGATGAAGAACTTATCGATGAATTATACGCGAACGCTTTATCTGATCATCTCCGAGTGAAATATATTGTAACGACGTGGAAATTGATATTTTATCAGAAGACAATTGCGAATCGAATGGATATCGTAAATTTGCAAAATTATCACACCAAAGAAAAAAAAAAAAAATTACTACAACATATCATATGTATAAAATATAATACACAAAGTTTTATTTAAATTCATTCTCTATAAATAAAGTGCATCGAAGTTCATTTAGATTGTTTCACTATCGTGCTCGATCACGAAAGTATAATAGCCGGTGACGCGAGATAGCTTCTGCGTGAAAATTGCCGGTCAACAATGTGTTATAATCCTAGTAACGAGTATTCTTCGAATAAAACGCTGTAAGAAGTTTTACAAGAAATATCAGAGTCTAATTACACAACACACAAGAAATATAAGTCTAATTCCCGGCAGTGTGCCGTCGGTCGCGCAAAGCACACGATCAGCCCTTACGTTCCGAGGTCGAAGCGATCATGGTGAATTCACGGTTAATTGCAAAGGCCGATCGGAGCTGAATTTCCAAAGTTCTCGCCGGTCGGAATCGTCTCTGATACGGCGATACCGCAGTAGTCATCTGCATTGCAGTTTGCCACGAATACCAATGTCATTTGACACACTAACGGAGGAAGTACGGCGGCATAATAAATGTCACGTGTGGAGTAGAGACACCGCGAGCGAGTCGCGAGCTCAACGTGCCGCTGAAAATTATCGCGCGAACACGCTCGAATGCATTGCTGCGTTGCAGAAGGGGGTGTGAACCTGAAGCTTTAATTTGCACCGGGGCCTGTGGCAAATATGCGAAGGCACGATCGATGAACGCCTTTAGCTGTCAAACATTCACCGGGTTTACTCGGTTTATGAACAATCCTTTCGAAGATAACTAGAGGATTTCGACTTCGGTGGAATTATTATCGGGGGCGAATTTTTAATTTCAGTCGCGACAAAGAAATTTAATTTAATTTTATTTTATTTTTGGCGAACGAAGAAAATAACGCGTTTAGAAAAATTAAATTATTCAAAAAATAATTATTTTTGTGAGTTTCAAGAATGGAAGTAGCGTTTTTTATAGGACGTGAATTAGCTATCTACAAATGTGACCAACGGCGTTAAAAATATTTTTAATATTTAAATGTAAATGTTTTTATTATAAAATAAAATATTTTTATTTAAATATTAAGTAAAATAATATTATTTTATAATAAAAATATTTTTACTTAAATATTAAATATTAAAATATTTAAATATTAAATAAAATAATATTATATAAAATAAATATATTTTTATTTCTGAAAAAGAAAAGTTTATCAAAGGAATTTTTATAAATATTAATACAAGTATCGCATATTTTACACAAATTCACGACAGTCCCGTGCTACATTCATTGTGAATAATAATAATCACACCGTAAAGTAAATCACTCGGGAGAAATCGGTACAAATCCCGCACGCACGTAATTTATAAATAACGCATCGATTCGAAGCTAATGTTAATGGCCAGTTAATTAATTCTCGTCTAATTATCGAACTGCAATTTACGTTTGTTTGAATGTTTCATCGAGGTAACAAAGCGAGAGAAAATAAAAAAAATGAGATGCTATTCGCACGAGCATTTCTGCATATATTTATAGAACGAAGACAGCTTGATGCCCGGAGTTTCGGAGAAAATTAACGAGCTTCACATACCAATTAGAGGTAGAATTAACAAAGGACAATGGCATGATCCATCTAATCAGATTAGAAAAGAAGAAAAGTGTCGAGACGAAAAAAAAGTACGAGATATCGAAGCGATCGGCCATTCTTTGCGTTGTAACTGTTACAACTAAATATAATTATTTTTCTTTAACGATTTGTCTGCGTGTGTATCTGTTCATTAAAATTTTTATACAATCAAAGTTTTATACAATGGCAATGAAATAAAAAAAGAACTCAATCACCTCTCTCTCTCAGAGTGGATCGAACGTCCGTAAATAAAGTTTAAACATTTTCGTCTCACACTGTGAATATCGTCTATGATCGTTCTGCGAAAAAGTTCATCCCTAAAATGTCAAACACGTATCTCACGCTTGAAAACGCGTGCTCCCCAGGACAATGATCGAATTGTTTGGAGGATAACGAGCATTTGCTTCGTTATGTGAAATATAATTGACCCGGTTGCCACGTGGCACACGCACGTAGATACGTGCCCTGCAGCTTGTTGGAAGTATTTGTTCAATTTGTTCGCAGTTACCCACGTTGGAGTTCAGATCGTTATCACTCGTTATTCACTGATTCTTTATCAAATGAACGGTGTGAGACGCGGGTGAATTTTCATCGTGAAACAACTTGCGTGAAAGTCTTCTTGATTCTCAATATCTTTGTACATTGTTAGAGTAATATCGTTGTGTATTGTTAGAGTCACACGATGTGAAATCGATCGTCACTTTCACATGGTATCATATAATTATTTCAATTTGTGTTCTGTGAAACTTTAACCGATTTTCATTGATAATATTTAACTGACGAAGAGAGAAATTTCGCGAAAACTCAACTAAATGCACCTGTAATTAGTAATTTAATTGCAACACTTTACACAGGTATAGGTACATATTCGGCAAATGTGGGACTGTGATTTACATTTTTTGAGTGTTGACAACTCCAACAAAATTCCATACACTTCGTTTTGAATGATCTGCTGATGACGCGCAAAATATTTCAGCTTCGTAAGCAATAAATTGACTATATCATTTACCATAGTTGTGCTATATATTTTATCTGTGTCCTTCTCTTTATATTTGAAACTATCACAATACGGACGCACACGTAGAAAGCAAAAGTTGTTCGATTCCTTGTTTTTTGTGCCTGAAATTTCTTTGTTTCTCTCTCAGCATCAGTTAGATTAAATTTCGTAATTCCATTGGTAATTTGTTTCCCTCATTAGAGTCAGTTGCAGATTAATAGGAAGGAAAATTCCTGTAAAAATTAGATTTACCATCTAATTTTTAATCATGTTCCTCGATGCGTGAAATTTATGTCTTTATAATCTCATGGTACTAATGCAATTTTCAGTTAAATACATCAGAGTGGTAATAACGTTTCTTTCTTAAGTCTGTGTAATTGCTGATTATGTAATACTCAATTACACGAAGATATTCTATATCTTTGATTTCAGAGATACTCCCGCAGAGCGTTACAGTTCGTCTTGCGAGAAACTCAAGTGTACTTAACTTCTAGCACTGATAAAATCTTATCCGCTAGTTACGATTCGCCGTTTAAATTTGCTCAGTGAAGAGTACCGTCGTTTAAGATGAAATCTTCGTCCGATCACAATCTTCATTCTTCAGATTTCACACAAACTAACATATCCTTGGCGAGTTTTTAGTAAGCAGTTAATAGACTAAACAGTTTTTGAGTAAAATAAACAAACGCAAAATATGACGAAGAGGAAAAAAAAGAATGAATAAAAGTGCCGGTTAAATAGCGATTATATCTCATTTGGTAAAAACTAAAGCAGTGAAAAATATATGTACATACTTACTCCTTTAACACGGGTCGAGATCTTGACCCGCTTTTATTCGTGACCAGTTTCTTTGGCTCTTTCACGCGAATTGAAGGTAAAAGTCGATTTTCTGCTAAATATCAATCGGTTTAACGTTAATTTTCATGATATGTAATTATATATTGGTAGACCGATATATAATTATACACTGGTAGATTAATTAATTATGTATAACTGGTAGATTAACTTTTGTTAATCTACCGGTTAAGAGAAACAAATACAGTCGTCACATAGATGCAATAATTTCTTTATTTAGGTGCCTTTCATCTTTCTACACGTCGACTACTTTGTTATAAATAACTCACGTGTTGTTCCTATAATACTATAATGTATAGTTTGAGCAATCAATAAAGAGTTATAATTGAACGTTGAGCAGAGTAGTTAGTAAGAAAAGTTAGCAATCGTATATCGACCGATTCGATATGTAACGCAAGCCTATACCTATTTGTCTAACTAAAAATGCAATGAATATTTCCGACACAGGCTGTATAATCCTATTTCTTATGCAAGTACAAATATAGTTTCCTTTATGTAATGTTATACAACCGATCTTTGTAATTACAGACTTATTTTTACGCTTTAGACAGAGTTTTCCAAGAATATGTTTCCTTAAATTTAAAAAAACAAAAGCTGCAAAATATAATTTTGCAGACTATTGTTAATGCTCACGGAACTGATGAAAAAATAAGATTATTTGAAGTAAACAAATTTTAGATTTACAAACAAAAATCAACACAAAATCCATCTTTAAAGTGGAATTAATCCATTTTTTGGAGGTGACCCATTTTCTAAATGTTTGTCGAATACGTAACTGTAACATTATGGAAATAACAATTTGATCTTTTAGTCTAAACTACGTACTAAAAACTACGTATTTCATACTTTTTTTTCACTCTCATTAAAGAGCACAAATATACTACACTTGACGCACTTATCTAACTGACAGGCAAAGTTCTGTGATACCAACAATTATTTACAGATTGTCAAGCTTATCTCCAAGCCTTTACTACTCGTAATTACGAAAACATGCAAAAATATTCATAACTACACAGTAATTTCGATTCCGGATTGCGAAGATGAATGAAAGAAGCAACACTTGAAAATAATCATAAAATCGAAAACATTTGTTGCTTTACGTAACAAATGAAATTTTATACAACTTGTGCGGTCGATGGGAATATACCACGGGTGAAACTTTATCGCTTATACATGCGTTATTTATTGCTAGATAATAATTTTGGGTGCAATGTGTATGTTGAACATTTGAAAACTTTCAACGCTCTATAATACAATGTATGTACGCAGATACTTTTGTCATGGTCCATCACTCGAGAAACATTATCGTCTGTGTAACTTAAATCTTCAATAAAAATATTAAATATTTTGCGTCTGTACAGGTAATTTCATCAGTCTGACACCAAACGTATGTACATCTACAATTTCTCGTGTAAGCTTTTATATATAAACAAGCTAAATCCGTTCAATTTCCACATAAGTCATCGAATCACAAGTACAACGAAGTAAACTGACATGCCAATGATCGATCAACATCCTCTAGACAAGCATGTTCAGGCCTCGAAAATGAACGAATTCGTCGAATAACACAAGACTAACACAAGAGTTACCTGCCGTGAACTGTGGTATCGAAATCACGCTGCAACTGTTGACACGCGTCCGCGAACACGACTTGAGAAGCACCTTAGGCTTTCTCCGCACGCACATGCAACGACGAAAGAGCCCCATTGGCTGTGCAAATGATACTTACGACAAAACTCTATTTACTCAAACGAGATTTTAGTTAACGGTAGCAACAATTGAAGAGCTAGTTATACAAATTGTTCGTTTTGTGACGAACAATTTCAAGTAAATAAAATTCTACTGTTGTTCATAATGGACAGTTTCTTCACTTGAGAATTTGTCACTTTAGACTTTATCGATGTACTTGATTTGCCGGAAAACGAAGTTCAAACATAATGTCAAGTTAATTAGACTAAATTTTGTCTTTGATCGAGACTCTGGTACTACGTACGTAAAATAAACAAATCTGTTAATGTGTATATGTCACAGTCGACGAGAAAGATAGTCGAAATTTATTAGAAATACGAAATTCCTCGGTAATTGACCAAACAAGTTACTCCAGTAGCGTGCTTGTACCAAACATTGAAAAAATTGAATCCTGTAAATAAGAAAGATGCGCGCAGATAACTGTCTAGATAGGGCGCGTTCACACCGGAATCGATAACCGCGAGAAGCAGTCGCAGAAGAGGGCGGTCTACGATCCGCGATATACAACATTGGAACGTTGTGTCGGTCGGGAGAGAACCAAGTCAATTCTTGCTTTTATCGATTCGACACAATTCGAATCACCGAGGCCCTGATTCACGATGATAGGTGCGACGATTAACGACACCGATCTGGGAGGAGCCAATCAGTGACACTGTCGATCATGCTTTTTCCACTCACCTGTTCGAATCGCCGGTACAACTCCGTCAGCAGCAGACGATTACGAAACTCGCGCGGCACTTCCAACACCGACACAGATTTTCCAGTGTCAAATCTTGCGACGTCGTGTTTCGCGAAGGTGGGGATAGAAGAGGCACACAGAGCGACCGATCTACGGTGGCGAGATAGAAGGGAAACAAAAAAGAGGAAAGGAAAGGAAAGAAAAAGCGCGAATAACGAGAAGGATAGAGTGCACGAGAGAAAGGAGTTAGAGGGAAAAAAGGAGAAAAAGACAGAGAAGACAGCGGGGGAGAAAGGAGTGCTGATAAGCGGCAAGTAGTGCAGTAAAAATTTCGCGTGGTCAGTTGACTGTTGGCTCGTTGCAGGGGCGCGACAAGCCCGGACAGAGCACACGGCACCGCGCGCTTCTATCACAGCGGCATTTTCACTGAGAAAACCGAGGCCAGAAAGCGAGAGGCCCGCAACACAGCGAAAACCCCCCCAGCCGGATCCCGTTTTCGTAAACTCTCGACTCCGACTATCCGCGTATCGGGAGCGAGCCGTCTACCTCGAGGCGCATGCGCATCTCGCCGTAACGCGCACGCGTCATCGTCCACCGCCGCTGCTCTTATCAGCGCACTAGTCCACTGCCGCTAGGAATTGAGAGCCGTGCGACGACACTCTCCCCACCTTTCCGCCACGCTCTCGTTCTTAGTATAACCCCTTCGATTTCACGGTGAATCGGTGTGTCGGGGAAAGGGTGAAACAACAGACGCGTGCGCAATGACACGAAAACGCGTTGTTTCACCTTTACGGAGGATTGAAATCATATTTAAACGACAGCCTTCGAGTAACGTTACTCGTTCTATATTTCAATGAAAGTAAGAAACACAGCTGTGCTTCCGAGTGAAAATACTTTGATCGAGATTAACTACGTTTTGTTAAAAATTGGTATTCTTATATAAGTGGCTCCAAGTATTTTGGTCGTAAAAGAATATTAAATTCAGTAAAATCAATATATATATATATATATGTTTATTGAAACAAGAATCGTATAATTCTATATGTAGTTATATAATGTTTTTTCTACAAATGATAGATATACTTTATCGTTAGTCTTATCGATATTATCATACATTGTAAGCAAATAGTGCTTCTATTAGCATAGTTTAACACGTGAACCAGAGTGCACGATGTTGCAATCATGATATTGCATATTTCATATACCTGTATGTAAATGTAAACGTAAAATCATCTTTTCGAATAGCGATGAGTTAAATACAAATTAACTGGAATTTTTTGCTCAGAAGTTTCTTTCAATCCCGACAAGATCAAGTATATGACAAACATGTATTATTAGAAGATTTTATTCATGATAAATCCACGTAGGGGAACAATCTTTACGATGGATCCGGAATGGGAATTTGAGGTATTTGGCCTTCCAACATATCGTGGAGTAGAATACTAATTTCCTACAAAGAAGTTACTTTTTTATTATTTGTGTTTTCTGAGATAAATAATACCAATAAAAATAAACTAAAGGTCAAAGTTATCAGTCGTTTAAAATATTAGTAAATTTAGGAGAGAAGAATTCTGCTCCGAAAAAAAAGAAATCAAAAGAAAATAAATTATTTCGTTCTTTGCAAGGTATAAATTAAATTACTTTTATAGAATGGTATCAACCTCTTCTCGTTGAGCTCGTAATCTGTCGATGATCGGTTCGTTAAAGTTGGGATCATTACTTGGATCCTCCACAATAATTTCGTTGCTTCTCGACTCTTGCGGTATATGAGTAACGTAAATCTGTTTGATAGTATCTAAGATAATCGAAGGTCTGGTCTGAGGAAATTGCAAATCGATCGACAAGAAGGAATCTGTACCGGCAGATATTGCTAATGGCTTCTCGACATCTAGGCACTTGATATCGCTAATTTATAATTTTCAAATGAAGGAAAATTATATCGACTCAAATGTAAAAATATTGAAATAATAGTTGTATACTAGAAACTTACGAAAATTGAGTACCAAATCCATAGTGAGATAACAAATCTTTCGTTCTTCGTAGTAAAGACTTATCTTTTGCGGAATGATAATAGAGTCCAGCTCCCAAAGTATGAGCTGTAGCTCTTAGTGTTTTTCCGATTAGCTTTATTTTATTCAAATCTAAATCCTATGTTAGAATCGTCGAATAATTTATAATTTCGTAATAACACGATAGGATGTTTGTGCACGCTGTTTGTAACAGTATGGTGTTTTATATTGGAAAATATGCTTGAGATATACCTTAAATTGATCATATTTCCCACCAACAAGGCAAAGCTTCATTGGAAACGGATCGACCTCTTGTTCCACTGCTCCCTTCCGTTCTTTAACTCGCTGTTGCTTTAATTCCTGAATCATTTTATCGCTGTAACTCATTTTCATTGCATTTCGAATAACCGAGAGAGCTTCTTCGAACGTGGTCCATAAAATGTCTGGTTGTGATAAATCCAATATAATCAATACCGTGACGTGATGAGGAGAATGAGTCAAAGATGAACCTGTCATTGCGGCTGATACTAACGAAGAAGTTAAATGTCCTACTTCCCAAACATGCACGATATTTTTTATCTGCATCGATAATAGAATCAAATAGAAATAAAGTTAAATATTTTTTTATTATAACGCACATACATAATTACCTAATAACATATATTTTTTTTTTATTTTAATATGTTTCAAGCATGTTTTCTTAACCTCGTTAATTTAATTGTTAAACAAAATATTTGTACACGAACAGTATGTGAACGATATACATTTTATTTACTTTTTTGATCAGTTAACCTTATATAACCTTTGTTAAAAATTACTCAAAATTGTTATACTTATTTGTCATTTGAATAATACAATATCATAAATAAATGAAAACTTACTAAACTCTTTCCAGCTTTACGTCCAAAAGAATAATCTATCGCGATAGTTGGTTTCGGTGTTTCATCTTTTTCGAGAAAACGATGTATCATTGTAGTTTTACCCTAGGAATGCATATTTCTTCTCCATTACGTGAGTATGTAATTTGCATTAATAGATCATTATTTAATAGCTTTAGTTAATATGTTACGTACGACTCTCTTACTACCAACGATGATAATTGAACGTTCATGAGTTTCGTTTGGATTAGTTTTACGTTCTTGCTCTTCTTGTAAACAGAGACGCAAAGCAATATCTCTAACATTTTGTTCACTAAAACAAAATTATGTAATATTTATGTACATAATTTTATCAATGCTCTTAAATATACAAAATATTCGATTTAAGAAAAAGGTAATTAAAATATTACGAGTTTTGTGTAAGATTACAGTGTAAATATACGATAATAGATACATACGAATTTTGATCTGCCATTTTATTTTTGATTCAAAATTTTCGAACAAATATTTTATGTATTATAACAAGTGCACAGTGGTATAATTATATTCTGTATGTCATTCAGTACTTAGATAGGTTATGAAAATGTTTTGATGTACGTTGTTATAGCAACGTAGGAAGTTTCACTTGCATATAAAATTGATATACAAATAAAGTTTAAAATTTGTTTTCTATCTGGTGGAATAACAACATTTAATATGTTATGTTAAAGTTGTTATATTTTTTTAAATCCTACATGAATACAACAGGGCGTTTTTGTTCGATGATAAAATTTACAAGGTTACTTTTTATATTAATTAGTCGCGAACGTTCTTTTGCTAATTTAAAATTTCTGTAGAGAAACTTCTCTGTTCTGTAAATCTTCTTCCACAAAGTCTAACCACAATTCTTAGAATAAATTGTTTATAAATTAAGTATAAAAAATTATTATACTGTCTTTATTTATGTACTAGATGGACTAGATGAAGTTAATAATGGAATGCACCATATTATTTAGAAATTTATAATAAATTAAAATTATCGTAGATAAATGTAATTTCAAAAAATACAGGCATGCCAAATTGTAATTGTATAATTTATTAGTAACAGACCAAAGAATAATAACAATTAATAATTTTGTCTTTGGCAATGAGGTCAAAATTAATTTATAATCTATTGTAGAAACTTTAATTAAACTATGATTCATAGTTCTTTCATTTCTTTAAATAGAAGTAAAAGCATACGGTGGAAAATTGTATATTACTCAATAGCATTACTTTTTTATCTTTTTGTAAATTATTATTCAATTTTTTGTCTTTTGTAGTTTTATAATGTACATGTTTATTGCATATACATATATATATTCATATGCACAAAAGAGTATGAGAGATAGGGCATTTCAAAAACTTTGATAGAAATCCCCATATTAATATATTCTAGTAAATAATATGTTCAACAATAAGTTATGCTTATTATTTAGAAACTAGTTATTCAATAATCTGTCAATAAAAACAGATTAGTGCAAACAGTACATTATATATAAAAATGTTTAAATAATCATTGTCAGAATCTATCTGACAATACATTTTTTATAGTCAGTTCAAGCAATGAACACAACAATAAAAGCAGTCATATCTAACCACATATGCATTTTAGGTTCTTCATTAACAAAATGTAACATTTTTAATATCTTATTCTGTATTAGTTAACAAAAGATTTAATTTTGAAAAAAAGAAGATATACAATTAACACATAAAGAATTATAAACAAACATAAAGAATTATAAACAAATCAACAAGTAATCTAATATCTGTCTTGGTCCTTCTACCGCATGCTTATTTTGCACACATGCTAAATTCAATTATTTTATAAATGACAACAACAAATTCCTGACATGCTTACAATTATATTCAATTGCAAATAAGTATTTTATATTTAATATATTTTTTATACTTTATATTGGTATGGAAGAAAATAATTTTCTACTATTTAGGTTACTTTGTGTTTTACAAATTCATTCATATTATCCATTTATGTATGAAATTTTATCTTTGAACACTATGGCGTGTAAGAGTGTTTGGGAGACGTAAAATATGTGTAATTTAATATTAATAATTAAATTAATTTATAATTTGTATTAAAATGTCAACAGCCAATACAAGTAATGTTATATTTTTAAATAGAACTGATTATTATTTACACATATTTTTAAAATATCAAACAGAGCATTTTATAAAAATGCTGCTTCTTAATTTCTTATATGTATTAATATTACCAAATCGACTTTGCATTCCATACAATTTTACGAATAAAATAATTATAAATATTCATATGGATAATTTCAATACAAGCCACATTTTTAAAAATCCATCAAAATGTTAATGAGATGCAACATATGTGAAGGAAGACTGTAATAAAGATTAGTCACCTTTTTCTACAATATTTCATCGCTTCTATTATGCAATATATCACACGCTCTGCATGTTATCTGGTCCATATATCACTCATCCAATTGTCATCTAATTCATTAGTTGGTAACACTTTTAATTTTCGCAATGCTTCGAGGTAAAATGTAAGTTCAGACGTAACTACACCATGTTGTGGACCACCGTTATTTACTATATTCATTTTGACTAATTGCTCTCTAAGTTTTTCTTTGAAAGATGTATTTACTGTACGATATAAAGTTTGTACTTCAACTACTGGGAGAATTCCAGAAACTGCTTCATGTAGTTTCATTAAGTAACTGTAATTAGAAATTTCACATGTATAGTAATTATAGTTATAGTAAAACAATTATTATAATTATTGTTTTAAATAATTACCTAGAAATATTTCTGAATGATTTCGATGGTACTGGCGGTCTTGCAGTCCATTTCGATATTTGACCACCCAGTAGATTGTCAACAATAGTAAGAATTTTGCTTTCAATTTCTTTTACATGCGCACGAATATCTCTTTCAACACTATCCAATAGAGCAACACCACCGCTTATACCAGATGTACCAAGTCCACGACTAGGGTTTTGCTCTGCAAACACTATAACAAAATCTAAGCATTAATATTATAATTTTTACGTAAGTTGAATGCTAAATAAGAATCAACTTACTTTGAAAATGTGATTTGACATAAGGCATAAACCATAAAATTAGTTTTAAACTACGTGCTGCTAATACAAGTATTGTACTGGTAATAGTTTTTAAACCAGCAACCTGCATTGCTCCAGCTCCAAGGACAAGTTGACAACAACGTGAATTATAATGTCGCAGTAATTCCGCTAAATGTCTTCCAATTGTTCCTGATAAAGTTATTAGTTCACTCCCAGTTCTAAAAATAAAGTTTCATTGAGTATTTCACAGAACATTCATAGATTCAAAATTTCAGGAATTACCTGCAATATTCGTGTATCATTTGTATAAGCATTAAAGCTGTACCAACAACAGCATATTTTTCATCTCCTACCATAATGAAGTTTTGAACACCACCTTTACTAACTTTATCATCAACTTTAAATAGATTTGGCGGAAAAGTTTTATTTTCATATACATAGGTTACTAATGATTGAAATTCTGGTGGTACATCAGCTTGCTTCCATCTTTCAGATTCTAATAAAAGAGTAAGCTTTGTTTTGAGCTCGGTATGAAATCTTTGAATGAATTTACTAGCTTGTGCCTATATTTTTAGAAAATACAAGTTATAAAATATAAAATGCTAGTGTTGTTACTATAAACACACAATTTGTAAATAGCACATACCTTAAATGCAGATCGTAAACCTGTGCATTGTTTGCCACAGAGCTTTTCACAAGTTTCTGTGAACTCCTCAACTAAATTGGCTAGTTGACACACTTGAGCTGTTGTTGCTCTTTTACTTAACCAAGATGATTTATCATTCCAAGTTTGACACTCTTTTTCTTCTTGTTTATTATTTAAATTCTCAGTGTTTAATTTTTCTTTTTCGTTTTGTGATCTATCTTTATCATTTGTACCTGCAGAAAGCAGATTTCCCATTCGCTCATGACAGTAATCACAAATGGAAGTTATCATATCATTAAGTTTGATCGTTATTCGCGAATGTTCTGCTTGAGTTAATAAGCGATCAGGAATCGTATCATCGAATGATCCGTCACACACTCGGCCTGCCGCTAGATCTGCTGTATCTCGCATTACATCGTGAACGGCCTAGAAAATTACACCGTGTGTCAAAATATATTATATCTTACTACAATTCCAAAAATATGATACGATATATACCTTAACTCGCATCAAAAGGAATGTTAAAGATTGTATAGCATTGTGAAGTAACGTTAGTCTTTCCGCGAGAGAAAGTCCACCAACTTCCAAAGCTGCAGCTTGTTGATCACTGCAACAATCGCTCGCTGCTAAAGCTTCTATGACCCTTTGTTTTGTTACAGCTCGGACCGTCGTCACTGCTTCTTCTTTATAAGTATCCACAAATTGAAAATGTTTTTGCCTCAGGAGACCAGAAATGATGGAAACAAGTTTATCCTGTTCGTTGAGGATGTACAAATGATCTCACTGGGAAGAGATGCACGACGGTTTGTTTGCTACGAACTAAGTAGACAAAACTTTTAAAACTTTGACATATACTTACACCGTCCAAAACTGTATTTTCTCCTCCTAACGGTCTGTTTAAATCTGCAGTTGCATATCTTTGAAATTCTGTAGATAACATTTTATCAACAAGTTTTTCCATTTCTGTCAATTGAGAACTTAAATGTCTATAGAAGAAAGAAAGAAAAGTTAAATGAGATATTTATCTTATTATCAAAATACTTATTTATATAAATGTACCTAAAACTATGTACTCCATTCAATTCCTGTAAAAGTATTTCTTGTGTTGTAGCAATGAGGTCTAAGGCTGCAACATAATCTGGCGTGGACAACAACAATTGTATCATTGGTTGACTTTGGTGTACCGTAGCCATAAGTTTTAGTTTTTCTTGAACCAATAATCGATTAGATCTCGCCCGTTCCAACCTATAAATATAACCAAATTAATATACATATAATATTAGAATTATAAAATAAATTCACAATTCACCTTAAAATTTCTAAAGAATCATTGACTAGATGCTTATCAACTTGGTGTATATTTTTTCTAAGTGCTTTTAGAACTGTAATAGTTTGTGTAAGTTGCTCCATTAGGGCATCATGAGAAGTCATAGCATGGAAAAATGCTTGAGACTTAGAAGCAACTTGTTCTGCTATTCTAACTTCCACAACATCTAAATAATGACTTAGCTATTCCACAAATACATTAAAATATATTATTGATTTTAATTTTTATACTTTATGCAATTTTTAATACAAGTGGTATACCTTTTCTTGCATTTGCTTTACATTCATAACAATATTAGAATCCTCATTTAACAATCCATTTTTTGCAAATGGAAACACTGCATAAAAATTATCTTTCTGAGAAAGATCCAAATTAGGCGTTAAAAAGATTTTTGGGATATTAGACAAATCAAACTGCATTCGATCTGTAAATTTTTAATATAAGAATTCTATATCTCACAATGAAAATATAACTATTTTGTTACATAAATGTTATATTTACCCAAGGATTTAACTTTCCTTAAATTTGGAAAATTTTGTAATAATTCATTAGGTGTAGTTGGCCTACTGATATTTGAATTCATACGAGAATGTTTTCTGTACCTCTGTAAAAGAAAAGATTTTCAAATTAGTTACATTTTAACAGAATAAACACATCACTTTTCATGTATTAATTACCCTTGCAATTTTTTTTAAATATGATTCAAAGTGTTGCATTGTGATTTCGGGAAGGTAAGGACTTTTAGGTATATCAACCTTCTCTACGAATCCATCTCCCCAAGTACGAGTTAAAAAGTTACTTTGTTTTCCTTTGAAAGGATCATTTAAAACAGCTGGTAAATTCTGTGCTGCAGAATACACAGTCCACGATGAACAGGGTTCTAACAGTTGACCATTGCTTTTATGTTGCTGTTGCATTACTGCGTGTTTAGTAGCATGTGCTATATAATCTTTGTCAGAAACACCCTCCACAGGAAGACTAGTGCATACTCCATTATAACCGTAAAGGCACACGAATGAACCTCCTTCTCTAGAGCAATGTTGATCTCTTAAATGTCTGAAACCAAATTACACATCGTTAATTGAGAATATTGTACACCTAAGTTGTACAGAAGCTAAACCAATCAACTTAGCTAGAATCAATTGTTTGATTTTTGAAAACTCAAACATTAATCACATGTTTATTAAAATTAAAAAAAAATTTCGGAATGTTGAAGTTGATCACTTTGATTTCTGAGCGATTTAGTTGTCGCTGTATTACGTTTCGTGACTGTGCAATTTATTTTATACAAGTACGTTCGGTGTAAATGATTTGTCATACGAGTTAAATATGAACGAATGTTGTACAAGATGTATCGAAGATTCAAAGTAATTTCATCTGTCCGCGGCGCTGGAAATTCATTAAAGTCGAAGCTGTCTGCTGCAAGATATTTTTTGTTGCAAATAGACAAGGGAGAGACGGACCCACCTTATGAAATCTTCTATTTGCTTGAACGTAAGGTTAGCACAATATTCACAAACTAGGATCGTGGGTAACGACTCGGATACTTTCACGATTTTCGCCATTTTCCATTTGCAACTTTACTTCGCCATTCTATCGCCGTTTCGCAGAATTTACAGTACATTGAAATTCGTGAATGGCAATTAAACGTCTGACAACTACTTCATAATTCTAGCTATCCCTTATTGTTCAGTGTCGAGCCTAGTCTCACTTTTTAACAAATACACGTTTCGTTATTCACGCTGACCAACAAATAAGAAAAAAGTTCCTACATACACTTCTCATTGTCCCAAAGGTTTTGTCTCGAGCATTTGTCGTTGATTGCGAAAACCTTAGAATAGACCATGTTCACTTTGAACATATGATGAACAATAAACTTTTATTCAACGTGTTATGTTTGAAGGAACACAAAGAAATATCACATTCCTTTAAATTGTAATTAAATGGGATTCATTGATAAAAATTAGCTTATAAAAATATCATAAGACGTGCCACATTAGATCGTAAGATGTATTGTTAATTAAGCTTTTATCATTAAAATGATTATATCGCGCTGTAAATTGAATTTTATAAAATTACAGAATCTCCCTCGGATTCTGTATTTTATATTACATGTAAGAAGTTTATAAATTAATTCACTATAACATAAATCATGTACAAACCGTTCTTATGTAATCATAGAACGATAATTGCTAATAGCTATTGATTGCATAAAATTGTACGTGAAGCTTTTTCTTTATCCTCCAACTATAACTGCGAATAATTTTGTGCCAAATTTCAAACGTGGTGCGCAAAGGAATTAAATATTATTCAAGTGAAGGTGCTACGATCTGTTGTACAGAATTTATGTCTCTTTTCGTGCGTTTTATGTTATTAGTTCAAATGGAACGTAAGAAGAAAGATTAGGGTCCAACTAAGAAGATTCAATAATAAAATGTCACAAATTAACCCCTTTAATTAGCTTGTTTTGCGAATGTAATTTTGGTCAATTTATGGATATTACGTAGGAATTAATTGTCATCTCTATCTTGTGCACTATCGCTCGCCTTATCTGCGAAGCTACTGCCATCTATGCATATATCGTATCATTGACTCAAGATAGGATTATAAGCCTGATATGAAAAGGAATTTCGTGTTTCAAAATTTGAAATACCAACTCAGGAAAAAAGAATCACTGGTTTTTTAGCGCCCTCTACGCTTAAATAACGGTGAATTGGAGAACTATGCCAAGTAAAATGACTTAATTGTCGTTACAGTGACGAAATCCGTTAGAGTGTTATTCAATAGTGTATCTCCAGATTCCGGAGCACAAAATCTAAACTATTTCATTTTATATTATGTACTCATGTGAGTATCAGCAAGAGTTTTATCCGTGTTTTATGAATTCATCTATACGTAAAGTATTGAAATTTTTAATTTTAAATTTTGAATTATTATAAAGAAGTACAACACACATTTTAAATATATAATTATTTGTACTTTATTGTTTTTAAAAGTAATTCATGACTAATTAAATTTTATATAATAATAATTCATAATTACTTAAATTTATTTTGGGCTATAATTCCGAATGGCCACCGGTTGAGATAAAATTTCGAGTCGTGGAAAAATTCCAAAAATATAAAATCTCAGCTACGAGAATTCATCTGCTTCGAAAGTAGATCCTCCGATTTTACGATAAGAACAAAGAGCTAACGTTTAGGTAAATTTGAATGAAGACGAGTGATTTACGGCAAATCTAAAAATAAATTGTTTACTGTATGTGACCATACGTTGATTTGTATTACTCGCTCATGTCTGATCACACGTATACCTGATCCCCGAAACACGGGACACATAAAAGTATTTTATGTTCGGTCTATTCTAGTTGGTCAATGATTGTTGGAAGCATTATTAATTAAAAGGAGTATACCACTCCGCGGTAAAATGTGTTACGTGCTGCTATCTATCCGATTTTCTATTTATCTTTTTACCAATTATACTTCTCAATTGGAACTGAGAAGTAGTTCGATGCCAGCACTATCGTAGACAAGGAGTGCAACAATGTGCAACAAAGATGGATGTATAGCGATTATAATGATATTATTATAATACTATAAATAAATAAATAAATAAGTAAATAAGAACTTTGTAACTTCAATAACTTTTTATAAATTATAATAAATTATATAATGATGCAGTTTACAGTAAAAATAGATAAATGTTTTCAACAAATGTTAGTTATGGAATGAATC
>NW_025110318.1:322779-366147 GCF_011392965.1 Frieseomelitta varia | reverse complement strand
AAAAAAAAAAAAAAAAAAGGAAAAGAAAATGGTACGATCACACTTTTGTTTTCTTTTCGTTTGGTCTCGACGCGATATTTTTCATTTCGTCGATACCCGACACACCCTGATCCCACATATTATTCTTTTATTGGCACCTTGTTGAGTAGACAATCGTTTATTCTGTTAAATACTATTGCGATTTTATTTTCAGACGTTGCATAGATTTTTACGCAATTGTGTTTTATACGTTGTTTTGCACCGTACGGTCTGTACGGTGCGAGTACGCCAGTAGCCACAGTTTATTATTTCTGTTCTGCACTCGTCGGAATTGTACATCAGTCATAATACATCTTGCATCGATTATTTGTTTCCAGTATACGAATTAGCTGGCAGTTGCATGCAATTTTACACAGCCTTTATACACATATGTATATCGTAGCCAGAGAACGAATCGACACGTTTCTTTTTTTTTTTTTTAGAGTGTCTTTCTGGATCATATGCTCGTTGTTGTAATTTTTGTAATCGCAAAGTCTCAAAGTTGACTCTCGTTCGCCATTATGTACTGACACGAATCTTTCCGCAGAGTTTTCATCGGGCAACACGGGAAAGTCGGACGGCGAGACGTGGAAGGAGAAAGGGCGAAACGCTGGATCCTCGGCGAACCAGTCGAGCACAGAGACATCGAACGCAAGATCGAGCAACAGCGGCGGCACCACGCTGACCACGACCACGACCACGTCCAGCTCGACGTCCAGCACGGCCTCGAGTTCCGGCACGACGATGACCACCACGTCGACGAGAAGCTCGTCGGTGTCGCCGGCAACGAGGAACAACGCGCAGAACAGCGGCGGCAGCAGCAGTAGCAGCAGCCCGGCACCGACCACCAACTCCTCGTCGACGAGCGGCCATCAGATCGGTACGATGTCGGCGCCGCCCGGCCGTCAGGTGCCGAAGAGACGCATGAGACGTCGCGCCACCTCCCACTCGCAGGATCCAGCCGAACAATTGACCGAGATGTCCGTCCGCGGCTTGAATCTCTTTCGTTACGCCTCGATATCCGAGGGTGTCTACCAATGCACCGAGTGCGCCAAGCTCGACATACAGAAGACGTTCAAGAACAAGTACAGCTTCCAACGACACGCTTTCCTCTACCACGAGGGCCACCAGAGAAAGGTGTTCCCCTGTCCGGTTTGCGGCAAAGAATTCTCCAGGCCCGACAAGATGAAGAACCACATGAAGACCGTCCACGACTGCTTCATGCCGAAGGACTGCGTGGTGCCGTTCGGTTTTTTTCTCTCGCCTTAGCGGGCAGCGCGAGGGCGAGGTGGGGTGGCGATCGGTCCAGCACGAAGAACGACCACCGGATCAGCGGCAGAGGGCAACATTGGTCGAGGAGGAGAAACGACCACGATCACGACCACGATCACGACCACGACCACGACCACGACCACCACCACCACCACTGCTGCTGCGACCAGCGACGCCCACCGGGGTCCGAGGAGCACGGTCTCCTCGAGGACGGCGTTGAAACACGCGGCCACGTCGAGGATGCTTTCCATGTTCAGGCGGGGGCGTGTTTGAGACACGAAAGATCTTTCTTGGTTTGTTCCATCGAAGAGTGTTCTCAGCATCGTCTCTAGTCTAGTCATCCGATCGAGAAAATACGCGCGTGGTCGTAACGGAGAGAGGGACATCGAGATAGAGAAAGGAGAAAGACTAGATGTCCCCCAGTTTGAGAGAATAAAGTATCTATCCATCTGTGTGTCGCGGACCAATCGCATAGCCTATCTCACCCCCGCGATGATCGACCGCTCTTGTTGTATCGAAGCGCGATTTTTAATAGTCGTTTTTTCTTGATGGGAGCCCACGGGGGAGTGTTGTCTGTTCGGGAAGAAGGGCGACCGACGGCGTTGAGTATATATCGGCCAGTGGGGGAGAGCAACGTCGACAGATCGAGTACAAACACTGCTGAGCAGACGACGTCGAGTGATTGTGAGAAATTTCTGTTTTTTTTTTTTTTTTTTTTTTTTTTTTCTTCCTTTTTTTTTTTTTTTTTTTTTTTTTTTTCTCTCTTCTTCCTCTTCTTTTCTTGTCTTTTAGTGGAAGAACAAAGAGAGAAGAGATGCTCTATGCTCGAACGTGACTACTCGAGTAGTGCTGCTGTGTACAATTAGTATTATATGATCCTTGAACTGTGCAATAGCGCGCAATGCTTGTGGACGATCTACGCTCGATTGCGTCTCCTTCACTCGCACCCGCCGTCCTGTTTACACACGGAAACGTAAGTCGCGGTACGAAGCGATTTGACCAGTCGAGAAAAAAAAGAAACAAGAAACTTTGACAATAACGATTGAAAAGCTAGATATATATTTGTTGACAGGTTTTAGGTTTTACGGGCGGTTACGTTTGCGTATGTACGATATATGGAAACCATAGTTTCACAATGCTGAGAGAGTAACATTTATCGCGTGATCGAAGAGTTCTGCCTTTGTTAAATATCGTTGCAATATTTTACGGGGGTGTGAAACCCACACGTGAAATTCCAATTTGCTCGTTGCATTTTGAAAAATGAAATCTAATATTGAACAAAACGAACATGTACATTTCTATGCAATTAGCGGGCCTTCTTGTGCTTTTATCAATGTTTCAATTCTTTTTACGTTTTTTTTTTTTTTCGTTTTTCTTTTTTAAGGGTGTAAAGTTTTCCAGAAAAGAAATTTGTCAAATTTACGTGCTGTAAGAGAATATTTTTCTTTTCCGTTCTTTTCTTTTTCTTCTTTTTTTTTTTTTTTTAAAGCAACATACAAAGGAGCATGATCAATGTGACTGACAAAGTGTCATCGTACAGATATACTCCTGGTTTAGGTCATACATTCATAGCTTTAACCCTTTCGTGACGGCGATACTACGATGCAGCCGTTATTAATATTACTTCATTAAACCCGAGATAGTCTCTTCTCATTTCCAACACTATTTTGCACTTGTCTACTAATTATACTTGACAGAAACATTTTCAAGATGATAATTGAAATTAATTAAAGTAATAAATCGTCAATTTTTAATTACTTATTGAGAATTATAAACAATAATATAATTTAGTAATATTCCTTGATATAACATTATGTATTATATAATATATTGTATATGTATTACACAATATATATTATATATATTATATACAATATATATATTACATATAACACAGTGAATATTATATTCATTTTGCAAATGCTGGATTTAACAGACGCTAACCGCGAAAGAATTGAAAGGAAAAGAAACCACCTCCGATGATTTAACACAATAAAAGCACAACGTTTTTGTTTCTCTTTTTTTTTACCGTTTGCTTCTGTCTCTCTGTCGCTTTACTCGGTCTTTCGATTTCAGCAGTTCATATGTGAAACGTTGGTTTATCGAATATGTTCTCTCTTCTTCTCGCAACCAGATGTTTTTTTAACTTTTGCATCTTTCATAGTTCCCTATACAACTGCATAGAGCTCTGCATGCAATCGCAATCGAACTGAATCTTTCCCGCCGGAAGAGTGAAATTTTTGACTGTACAAGGGACATATTTCGTCCGTATTTTTTTTTTTTTTTCGAGCCTTTATAAAACGTTTATACGTACATATCAATTCGCATATCGCGGTGACAATGTGCTTCCAAATTTTTATCGAATGATATCGAGCTTTGGAGATGCGGGAGGAAGGAAGGAAGGGCAGGTGGATTGTTAACAAAGTGCAGAGTTTGGTATAGTCAGGATTATACACTATTATTATAATAATGATTATTTTTATTTTTCTTTTTTTTTTTTAATGTTTTCTACGCCTTACAAACAAATTTCAATTCCAATGGTGCGTAACGAAGCATTGTATTAGTAAAATGTTAAAAGAACGAAAGAAAGAAAAGAAGAAAGAAGGTGGAAAATGTATATTTATCACAGAGTTTATTAACGGTTCGCTACGAGGCGTAGGAGACTCGTAGAGTTCATTAGATAGTGCCTAAAATAGAGAGGAAGAAAGATGAGACACGAATTATACTGCATAACAGATTCTCGACATATGTACAGGTTTTCTGGGAAAGTGTATTATAGTTATTACCAATTATTTTATTATTATTATTATTATTATTATTACTATTATCAATTACTGATTTACCATTACTCGCACTACTATTAATACAGCAAACACAATATTATTTTTATTATCACCGTTATTATTATTTCTATTAATATTATTGTCTGATAAGAATTATTAACTTTTAGCTATGGACAAGCACCGATAAAAAAAAAAATTGGTTATTATTACTAGTGTTATAGTAATAAGGTAATGCACAGGCAAGCACGGACAAGTTATAGAGAAAGTTTATATATATATATATATATATATATATATATATATATATATATATAGACATAGGTATATAATGACCCTCAATAGTTAGTTTCGGGTCTGAACCGTTTGTTTTTTCTCTTTGATTTATTATTATTATTATTATATTATATTATATTATATTATATTATACTTTTTCGTTCATTCGTTCGTTTAAAAATCTAGGGAAAAAAAATCTATTATTTGATACATTGTTAACACATTTTCTCTTTTTTTTTTTCGGTGTTGGGACACCGCAAAGTAAAAGTACACACACGTACGTACGTACATATATACGTACATACATACATACATACATACATTTACGTATACCAATAAATATTTTTTGAGGAAAATATTCACGCAGTCGGGCAGAACCAATGCAAATGAAGTTTCACGGAATAATAGGCGTTATTATCCCTCCGTATTATCAATGCTAAAATATGGGACAGGAATGGAGAAAAAGGAAAGTAATTCGCGGTTCGTTGCGACTTCTGCTATCTGACCCTTCGATAAACTTTCGGCACAAGCTAAAAAGTAATAACACTTAGCAATAATTACATTAAATGTCATTAAATACAATTTATCGAGCAACAGTTTCACTTGTCGATGTTCATACTATAATCTAACATTATTATTATGTGTACCCCTTGTTTTGCCAATTCGTTGTAAATGTTTATGCTATTTTTTTACGCGTTACGCATATATTTGTTGAAAAGAGCAGCGAATCCACATTTCCTCCTTCGTCCAACCTTCCTGTTTGCTCCTCTTTTCTAAATAACGCTGTAATTCGTTGCGAGAATTATCGAACGAATACCGAACGGAAAGCAGTATTTTGGTCTTCCGCATCGGTGTTGTAATATGCATGTGAGGAAAAAAAAAACGAGCGTGGATGTTTTAGACGTGTGATGTGTACGCCTTAAAGTGGTGATGATGGTGATAATGATGATCATGATGATAACTGTCAGAGAACTATTTAAAAAGAGTATATACATATATAAAGAGAGATATATTACGCGAGAGGGAATGCGAGAAGCTGCGTCTGATCTTTTTTCTTTTTTTGTCGCGACAGGCGAGAGCATTCGTCGAGCTTCTATTTTGCAAACCAGGCTCGTACTCGTAGTCGGTATTTACGAAAAAAGAAAGAAAAGAAAAAAAAAAGCAAAAAAAAAAAAAAGAGAAAAAAGAAGCATATCTACACATATATGTATAACGAACGTTATAAACTACGTTAATGTAATGGGGGGAATGATACGATGATAATCTTTTTTAGCTTCCGTCAGCCCGGAAGCACGAAATTTTTATTCGCGCGCACAATTCTGTTTCTTGCGTCCAGTTAGCTCGCTGTTGTGCAAGGAGCATAACGTTCAACTTTGATATTACGCACGCACGCAAATGATCACGTTGTATCAAAAGTACCAACCGAGTGGAAGCACGGTTTTCGAATTTTTGAGACATTGTGCTCGCAGATTCGTGGACAGTTCGATGATGTGTACGTTCATATGAAAAATATGCGGGCATCGTATGCAATTCGTCGTATAAACGGGGACAATTAAATTTTTGGGAAGAGAAGATTGCGAGGATCGTCGACGTGCCTTAAAATAGGGGGAAAAAAAAAAAAAAAAATGACAAGACGAACTTCTTAACTCTAACGATGATGTGTGCAAAAGCAATCGAGAAACGATAGTGTTACACTTTTTTTTTTTTCCACTTTCCACGCATTGTGACTACCTTACTTCTTACGTTTTAGTTTTATACCATTATTGTAATAGCTCTATTATTATTAATTATATTATATTATATTATATTATTATTATACTATTGCTACTGTCATCGTCAAATAACGTTTATTATTTTATTTTTAATTTTAACTATAGCATCGGGTAACTAGATAGCGCTGTAAGGTGCGTCAAGGGCTTCAAAAGGGAATCGCAGACAAGAAATGGTCAAACGAAACGCAAGCAAACGGTTATTTGTATTCCTTTTTTTTTTTCCTCCGTAAACGTGAACACATTTTATTTCAAGCGTTACAGTGCTGTTTACATGCTTGCGACATGAACGCAACGCCTTCTAATTTCCACTTTTACTTCGTCGAAGTAGAATTGTAACATGTGTATTGTCACGGTGTTCTGGCGAATAGATCTATTTATATTTACCACGGTTGAATCTAAATTTTATTCGTGCGTTTTCCCTCTCGTTGCAAATCCATGGGGGAGATGGGTGGGGGATGTAGCAACTCTCTCTTCTATTTGTCTATTGCCAGAACATTGGAGTTTTCATTTTCGTTTGCTGCGGATGAAATTCGCAGTTTATACATTTGCACGTTTAGTATCTATCGGTGAAAGAAGAAAGCACGGGCAGAAATAACCGTTTTGAATAGACGGAGAAAAAGGAAAGAAGAAAGTCCAACCTGCGTATATTATAGTAACTCTTACTTACAATGTTTATTGAGAACGCATGTAATGCAAGTGAATTTTAGCAAATTCACGTTCACCGTAATGTTAAAATGATGTACACGTATATATATATATATATAGGTACCAGTAATGGCACTTTTCATTTGCACACTCGATCACGGATGTATCGCACACGGCACTCTGTTTCGATAGAAGAAAGAAGCGGTACATGATTTCGTTAGTGACGCTAAACGTAACGAAACGTATTCATGCAGGACGTTGAAACTACGAAAGTATGATAGGCGTAATCGTAAGCTTTTTTTTTTTGCAATAGAGAAGAAAAGAAATTGCGAAAACTATTAGCAGATATAGGCGTTGCGAATACAGAAAAATTTATTATATTATATATAAATATTATATTATATTATATATTATATATTATATTATATTATATTATATTATATTATATTATATTATATTATATTATATTATATTATATTATATTGTACGTTCACCCCGTTCAAGGGTGAAAGCGCGAAACAAGCAAAAAAAAAAAAGAAAAAAAAGAAAAAAAAAAGAAAGTTATATACAATAATAATAAAGAAAATGAAGCTATACGTTCGCACGCATTATCGTCGGTCGTCGTTGGCTGTACATTTGCTACAGTGTACGCACACATGTACCTATTATTATCGATGCCTGATGGCGATAAGGACGATAACAATTTAATAATTATTATTATTATTTTTATTTGTTTTTATCTAATTGTAGTTTCTTTGTAACTCTTTGTGATATACAACTGCAATAGTCTATCCGACCGTTTACTTCTTGTATCGATTAGCGGATAACCTTCATTAAAGGAAGACAGAGAAACACACGTCTCTCCGTTTAGCCGATCGTCCTTTCTTCTCGCGTATGGAGAATATACGCTATTCACTGTGCGTCAGATCAGTCGAACCGGTGCATATTTTCAATTAAATCGCTCGATCGAGTATCAAAAGTCGGGCAAAGACTTCTCGCCACTTGTCGGTGGAAAAAAAATTCCAATTTTCGAACGTGACGAAACGTTCGAGATCTCCTTTGTGTCCCATTGTGAAAGCGACCGAAACCGATTATCCCCCCCTCTGACTAATCTCTAAAACCGAACACTGTACTAACACTCCTGTTGTGCCTGTTCTCTTTCCATGTCTGGCCAGACAAATCGTCGAGTCTGCCGAGCGACATCACGTTCGAGATATGCACGTCGTCGTCCTCGTCGTCGCCGCCCTCCTCGACGACGGCGATGAAGAGCGAGGGGCACACGACGGACAGCAAGTACGTCAAGTCCGAGCAAGTGGTTAGCGGGATGCACTTCCTCACCGACCGGGCGGAGGATCGTGGTGGCCTGTTGCTACCGAAGTCGGAGTCGGGAGAGACGGAGCCGGAGATCAGGAAACAGGTTGGTTGGTCTGCTGCTTTTGATACTGCCCCGGCAGGCAGTGCACCAGCTGTGCCACCTGGCTTCGTTCAGAGGACGAGCACGAGGAGTAGGCGCAGCTTATCGCCACGTCCTCGCGGCAACCGCACCAACAGAAACGGACAGAACACCAGGAGGCCGCTCAGAAAGCTTGCCTCGCCGCGGATTTGATAGGGTGTGCTTTCCATTTGGCTCTCTCGACCTTTCCCTCCTCTAGACTAGACCACTTTTATACGCAGTTTTTGGGAAGCATATGTATTCGATGTTATATTGAAAGTGTGTAGACCAGTGACGGCGAACCTTTTCGAGAAGTAGGTAGAAATTTTGTTCATTATTTGTTTTTAGTGCTAGCTCGTGGGTCACTAAGTCAGTGGCGTCACTTGGAAAGGGGGAGGATGGTTAAAAACTACTTTTCTCTTGGTTCTCACTTTTATAATCTTCTAAAAAGTTTACGCTTTCTTTTTGTTTGACAACTTTTACTTTTGCAAGTGAAGAGCAAAAAAAAATAAAATAAATGTCGGCGTCAAAAAATTGATATAAAAGGGGTGACATCATGCCCAGTCACCTATGCACTATACATTAGATATATATATACTTTATTTCTTAATATTTTTTATTGTCTGTTCTCTCTTTTATTATATAAAAAAAACTAGCACAGCTACCCATTCTGAGAATGAGATCTAGTGTGTTTTTTAGTGTTTATTACATCTGTTTAATCGTAAGCGCTATATAAAATTTTTTGGATACAAGTAACTCGTACAAGATTTAAGACTTGAAATACCTATATGTATACATAACCAAGTCGTAAATCTTCCATAGAACACAATTGTGCATTTATTTCTCACTTTTAAGCTCTAGCCGAACACTTGTAATTTTCTTAACATTTTTTGAAAAAGAGGGGTTCGAAAAATAGTTAAAATTCTTTTATATATATGATGATAAGTTTATAAAAATCAACGCGTGGGTCATTTAAAAAGCCTGCATGGGTCAGTGTCTGACCCGCGGGTC
Organism: Frieseomelitta varia; assembly: GCF_011392965.1. NCBI lineage: Eukaryota > Metazoa > Arthropoda > Insecta > Hymenoptera > Apidae > Frieseomelitta > Frieseomelitta varia. Next base: position 356,941 of record NW_025110318.1, on the reverse strand, counting down.
ATAGGTTCGCCATCATTGATATAGACATTGCTCGATCGAAATGTACAGGGTGGGTCACCACATATTGCCATCTAGATTTTATTATTACGTCATTTTATTATTACGCGTAGCGAAAAATGTTTCAGACGAAGTCGAATGGTTTCGAGAGGGGCACATTCTGATGATACTAGTTTTCTTGTAGATGGACGTATGACGGTCATTAATGTTTTTTTAAATGGAACCTTAGTTGATGCACCGTGATATTCTTTACAAAAAAAAAAAAAGTATTAACCTATTTATGTTAAGAAATCGTTAGTTTAGGAGATATTTTAATTTTAATGTTGTTAGGAGATAAGGTGTACGCTGAGCCTCCGATTACAATGGCCAATATGAGAGATCGCATCATCACCGAGTGTAATAAAATAACACCAGACACATTACACAATGTGTGTGAATTATTAATCTATCGGTTCAGAAAATGTCACGATGTAAATGGTCGTTAAATTGAACATTTTCTCTAAATAAAGTCATTACAACATTAACAAAGGGGTCCTAATTTCCTAAGTTAATACTTTTTTGTAAAGAATATCAAGGTGCATCAACTGATGCAATAAAAAATATATGATACCATTTAAAAAAACGTTAATAACCTTCGTGTGTCCCTTACACGTCCACCTATTACAGTATTATCAAAATGTGCCCTTCTCGAAACCATTCAACTTCGTCTGAAACATTCGCCGCCACGCGTAACAATAAAATGACAATAAATCTAGATGGCAATATGTGGTGACCCACCCTGTATAAAGGAACTGTAAAAAGGGGAATCAACGGGAAAGAACAGAATTTTCATCTTAAACAGATCGTTACAAGACTGATGTTTCAAGACAAATTTTCCAAATTTTCTCCCTCGTTTTAACGTCGCAGCGCTTGAGATTTCCCTCATTTTCACCGACAATCGGTATTGGAAAAGCGAAAGGTTTGTCGGTCGCGAATGTGTTGTTAATTGGTTGGTAGAAGACGAGTGACAACGATTGTTCCAGTGGGTGATCCAGCGTGCAATGAAACGTGCCCGACGAATAAAACGTGCGAGCCGTCGTTTCGCGTAAACTCGGATGCGTTTCTTTCGTGAACTTCTCCGTCGCGAGTTTCTTCACGCGTTGTCCCGTGGCGACCGAATGGAAAGCACTTGGAGCGAGCAAAGATCTATCGCAATGCATCGTCTCGAGGTCTACATCTTGTCTAGTTCGCTGTGTCGTATCTTTCTCTTCGCCAGTAATCCGTCGAATCGCTGTAATGAACACTTTCCCCGCCGTAGCTGCTTTGTTCTCCACAATTTCCATGTTTGTCCTTGGGGTGACAGCCTTTCTGTCGGTGCGTGCCGTCCGCGCCGCAGAAAGCCCGAGAGAATCGTTCTCGGCCATTCCCTTTCCCCTGATATCGTTTCACTTGGTTCTTCTTGGTGAAATCGGAGAAAATTCCACGGTGTCACGGCAACACGCCAGCCAAGCTCGAATTTCTGCTAGCGATCGTCTCGCGAGTCATCGACGCCGGGATCGAAGGGGTTCGAGAACACCGTGAGGAAGGGTGGATGTACAATCGAAACGCGACGTGAAACTGAATATCATGGGGCGAGTGAAAGAGAGAGAAAGAGAGAGAGAGAGAGAGTGAGAGTGAGAGTGAGAGTGAGAGAGTGGGCGATCAAAGAGGAAAGAGCGGGAGAGGGAGAGAAAAAACCAAATAAACGTTGTTTTACAAGCTGCTGGAATACCTCATTCAAAACGACGGTTCTGTAGTCTGCAAGTGGTGCGGTGAGGTGCTACCGTCTCGAACCCGTTGGTACAGGCACAAGTATAAACTCCACGTCTCCGCTCAGGTCACCCAGCCGGCGCCGCTGTTCAAGTGCCACAGCTGTAACGCTTACTTCAAGTCCCGCAAGGGTTACATCGGCCACCTGAGCTCCCGCCACTCCGACAACGAGAACGACGAGAACAGAGAGGACCAGCCGACCAACAAGAAGCCCCGGAAGACCTCCGACGTAAGTCTTGAACAGTCCTGTGTGATCCCACATGATCCGCGTGATCGTGATTCTTGCTTACCCAGTCACGTTGCTTGCCGCATCCGCTCGTTACTTTCACACCTTTCGAAAGGTCTCGGAAATAAAACTACGGAAATCTCACTGTCGTCTCGCTCAATGTGTTTTCGAAAAGCATCTTTGTTTTTCCGGAGCAGAAAAAGGACACTTTTGTTCGGTTCGCTTGCTTGCTTTGCTCGCGAGTTTGTTGTTCACGGTCGAGAGAGAGAGAGAGAGAGAGAGAGAGAGAGAGAGAGAGAGAGAGAGAGAAAGGGCGAATATTGTGAAATGTGCCCCAACAGGTTGGGAAAGGGCCGGATTGGGAGCAACAGAGAGAGAAGGAAGAGAAGCTGGTGGCGGACATAATCGATCGGGTGAAGAGGGAGTGCGAGGCTCAGGGTGAAACGGTGACAAGACGAGGCTACTCCAGGCGATCCACCGTGATGAACAGCTAAGGAATGGACAAAGAGACGGATAAAGGGAAATCTTGTGCCATATCATCGTCGTACGATGTCTTTCTCGTAACGCGGCTCGAGGAGCGTCCATCAGACGCGCGCAGACCGATCCTCACCGACGTTCGATCTCTCCGCTGACACCTACACTCCTTCGGATAAGCGATGTTCAAGACGTTCTTAGGAGTCACTTATTAAGATCAAATTTAGGATTAGTTCGGACACTTGTTCTATGCTCAATTGTTATGTCAAAAAAAAAAAAAAAAAAAAAAGATACTGGAAATCGATTCTCGATAAATACGAAAATCGGTTCCGTACGAGACAGAGAGAGAAGTAATTTCCTCGTCGAAAAGTATTCTCCGTACCTCGTGTCAGATGAAAATAACCAAAAGTTTTCTTCTTCGCTGTGTATTAGACGTAAATTTTTCAAAATTCCATTCAGGAACGCCAACGACGAGGACGTTGCTCTCGTTACTCGATATTCCGTGTCGGCGACACTCGCGAGGTTGTTGCCTCGTGATCGATTGAAGCCGCGCTGCGTGCGTGCGTGCGTGCGTAACGCGGAGAGAGAGAGAGAGAGAGAGAGAGAGAGAGAGAGAGAAAGAGAGACAAGCGTCGGGAGGAATCGATGGTCTTCGATCGCCGAAACTACGAGGACTACGAGGACAAAAGCTATCTAGTCATAGTTCACGCGCGGCCGCGTATATTTTTTTCGTATCCTAAGCGACCGCGTGTTCGTGTACGCGATAACAGAACGCAACTGGTGTGTTCTCCAGTTCGTGCTACTCGCGCGATTCGAATAACTTACTCGATACCACGGGGCCTGAGAGTCGCGTCCTGCAGACAAAGCGGAACGAACGCGGAACGGAGCGTACGCGCTGTCCTCCTCGTTGAAATTCTCGATCCAGTTGTCCCATATCGTTCCTTTGATCTCCGATAAATTCCGCGGATCTTAATCGCAGCGAATAGGCGAGCGAAGAAGAGCGTAGATTCGGTAGGTAGCGATGAAAAAAATGAAAAAAAAAAAAAAAAAAAAAAAAAAAAAAACAAAAAAAGAAAATGGTGTTCCACGTCGCTGATTGCTGCGACCGTGTGGCTGTCGTTTCGTTCGGCCCTGGCTTGGTAACGTCGATCGCTGGAATTTTGTTCGACAGTTTCGCATCAGCTCGTGCCGTGATTTCGACAAGTTCGGACAAAGGCAGACGAAGAACGTTGATTTGTCTCGAAATAAAATAAAAAGACGATATTGCCTGAAGGCGAGATTACCAACTTGTGTGATAGATAGAACGTGAATGCCGGAGGCATTTGAAAATTTACAACAGACACACTTGGACAGAGTGTACAAGACACAGATTGACAGTTATACTATGGAGTATAGGACAGCCTTCTACGCGAACAATTTTACCGAAAGACAAAGATACTCCGTGAAGAGGAGATCGGCGTTACTAGTCCAAGATCGACGCGATCGTGATTAATTAACGCGAGATGAATTGCGATTCGAGCCTGAGGTGCTCCGTCGACGGGAATCCAGTGCCAAATGTATATCTTCCCAGGCGTACGATATATCTCGTTGCGTATAATAAGAGAGGAAAAAAGAAAAAAGAAAAAAAAAAGAAAAAAGAAAAGAGAAATGATGCGAAATGTTCACTACGATACGCGATGAGAACGATCGTTTGCTCAAAAAAAGTGTAACTGTAACTATTAAATTTTCTTCGATTTCGTTCGTTGATCTTTTTTCTTTCTTTCTTTCTTTTTTTTTTTTTTTTTTTTTCTGTTACATTCGACGTGTGCAGGTGCTGCGTGTAGTATCGCGAGCCGCGCCAACCAAGTGAAAATACTCCTCCTTCCGTGGAACCAATCACACAATGGCCGCGTGCGTGAACGTCACGCGTGAAATTCATAGAAATTACATCGGTATACGGGTATAGTGATACGGTATAGGTCACCGTGAATGACGTTCACGAAGCTACCATTCGGGGAATACACGTACATCTTCGGAGGAAAAACTTAAGGAAAATCTTCAGAGCCGTGTTGCCGAAGACGAAATCCCAGTCGCGTTCAATTCTTGTCATTGTCCTTCGGCGCAGGTTCATGGTGCTTGAGGCAGGGGCTGACAAAATCGCGTGTCTTCTTTTCTTTTTAAAGAAAAGAGCGTTGTTGTCTAGGAAGTTTCTAAAAAATTCAAATCCAAGAAATTAAATTCGAAGAGGAAGAGTAGAAAGTTCTCGATCGATCTGTCGAGAGGTGCGAGTCGGAGAGTCAAATTTTCATCGTCGAAACGACCGCGGGGAATATCGGGGAATATCGTACACAGCGATAAAGAAATTTCTCTGCTGGCGACAGCTAGCCCGAGATACGGTGTGCGTCGTTAGTTCCTTGGAATAGAATAACAATGTGTTTTTCAATACTCTTTGAAAGCTCCTTTGGATGAATGTGAAGACTAACGAGTTCCTTGCAGCTACACTTAGAGGGATTTAAAAACGGCCTTTAACGACCTTACACGAACGTCTTTACATTCGTCGCGAGATCTCTTTCCACCTGCTGCTACTTGCTCGCGCAAAAAATTGTTATCGCTTGTTAACGAGCAACTTTTCTCTAGCTTCTCTCAAACCCTCTTTCTGCCCGAGGCAATGGTCACCATCGAGCCGTCTTTTATGAAAACGAAAATTTCATCTCGAGTCTATGACAAAGTACGTTTACGCGTGCTTTATAGAATTTCATTTAAACATATCGCCTAAGCAGTGAAAACCGATGCCAACGCGAGCATAAGCGTTGAGCCTAACGTTATTAAATTTCACTGTAAAAAAATCTAGTTATAAAAAATTAACGCTATTTCTGCGGAAACGCTATGGAATTACGGATCACGCAACGTTTAAAAATTATTCTCCACTTCCTTCTCCTCCTCCTCCTCCTCTCGTTGCCCAGTGAAAAATTACGCGGCGCGATATACACGCTTACCTGACACGCTCGGACGCGTTAGTCGGGCACGGAGTTTTAGTGTCGCTAGAAGAACGGTAGATAGAATGAGATAAATAGATGAAAATATATCTACACTCGTACGTGCGATACGTGCGAATAAATATAATAATATGATATAATGCGCGCTGGCGGTTATTCACGCGGGAGCATTATATATACACACATTATATATATTAATCTTGCTGAATATTCCAAGAAAGTCTGTCCATTTTTTCGAATGTCTCGAAAGTATTTTAATCTCTATTTACTTGTTGCGTGTACGAACACAACACGGCGCAACGGCAGAAGAATGAATTGCGCTTCACTCTCGAACGTTTTAACCATTAACGATTACTATTTAGAGTAGACCGTGTGCGTGGACACTGTCACAACACAGGCGTAAACGCGTACGTAAACTGACTAGTAGTTAAGTTCGGTGCTAATCAAAGAATGACGTGTATGAATCGATACACGACGTGTTTCATTATGAATAACGATTGCATCAGTTTGTGTTTCATTTTCTCGGAGCGAGCGAACAGAGCTTTTAGCTCTCTGGAGGTGGAAACTCTCTCCTCCTCTCCTGGCGGGACGTTTGATGTTTGATCGAAGCGAGAAATCGATGCTAGATCGCGGCTGAATTCGACGGATTCACGGACGTTTCTGTCGCTCAATTTTTTTAACTCGATTAGGGAAAGGTGGGCGCGAGCAACCTCCAAAGAGCTAAACACGCGAAAGAGGCAACTCTCTTCTGACATTGCGCGACGGATTTCGCACGTAATTATGTACAGGCGCGTATTTGCCAGCGAACCTCTGCACGTACATCACTAATTCTAATCCTACATACGTGCGCGGCGAGCATTCGCAAGTGCACGCACTTTGACGTGATCCCGTACGGGCAGAGGACGATAATCGACTTCTGTCGAGGCGCGAGGAGCAACGAGCCACTTGTCGTCTTCCTCTCGCATACGGAATAATGCAAGTTCCAAGTACGACGATGCGTTTTGAAGGAAACGTGCGTTTATTTGCAATTATCCCTGACTGATCTAACAAGATGCTCATTCGTCGATTCGTTGCGAGCGTTTTTTTTTTTTTTTTTTTTTTTTTCTTTTCATTCGAATTGGTTCGCCATGCAGATGCGCAACGCCGTTCTATCAAGTCGATACAAGGTCGAAATTTTACTTCTAGTTTAGATAGATCAAGTTCCCACTTTCGATACCACTCGACGACGATCAAAGGGCCATCCTTGAAGTTGTTGGATAAGTTACGTGCAACGTATTAAACGCTGAATGCACTTGGAGCAATGATGGCGAACCTATGACCCGCGTGGGTCAGACACTGACGCAGGCTTTTTAAATGACCCACGCGTTGATTTTTGTAAACTTATCGTCATATATATAAAAGAATTTTAATTATTTTTCGAACCCCTCTTTTCAAAAAATGTTAAGAAAATTACAAATGTTCGGTTACAGAGTTTAAAAGTGAGAAATAAATGCATAATTGTGTTTTATGGAGAATTTACGACTTGATTATGTATACATATAGGTATTTTAAGTCTTAAATGTTGTACGAGTTACTTGTGTTCAAAAAATTTTGTATAGCGCTTACGATTAAACAGATGTAATAAACACTAAAAAACACACTAAATCCTATTCTCAGAATGGGTAGCTTTGCTGATTTTTTATATAATAAAAGAGAGTATAGACAATAAAAAATATTAAGAAATAAAGTAGTAATATTAAAGAAATAAAGTAGTAAGTAGAAATAAAGTATATATATCTAATGTATAGTACAAGGGTGACTGGGCATGATGTCGCCCCTTTCATATCAATTTTTTCGACGTCGACATTTATTTTTTGTTCTTCACTTGCAAAAGTAAAAGTTGTAAAACAAAAAGGAAACGTAAACTTTTCAGAGGATTATAAAAGTGAGAACCAAAAAAAGTAGTTTTTAACCATTCTCCCCCCGCCCCCCCCTTTGCAAGTGACGCCACTGACTTAGTATTAAAAAACTACGAGCTAGTATTAAAAAAAATAATGAACAAAATTTGACCTACTTCTCAAAAAAGGTTCGCCGTCACTGACTTAGAGTTTCGAACGGACAGACACGCGTACAGTGCGAAATATGTCGATTGAACCGAACGAACAATCAATGATATCATCTCGTTTCATCTTAGCCTTTTTTCCTGTTTTTTTTTTTTTTTCTCTTCTTTAGCGAACGATTAATTTACGAATCCAGCTGGATTCAACTGTAAGAAAAATTACATCAGATTTGGGGGAACGAGTCGGAAATTCATTGCACCGCGGCGGAACAACGTCGCGGTATTTCTCGAAAATTTCAGATATACACGAAGTACCAACTTGGCGCGCTACTGCGGCGAACAGCGGCTGTCTTTATGAATATTTAACGGTTAGCTTTCTATCGAGGGAAAGCGCTTTAAATTCGAGAGTAACGATAATTATACTCATGGCGGATAAATTCGTATTTCGCTGTATATAGTGGCCAGGGTAATATCGTTGCATTAGCAGGGGAAGAAAAAGCGGGGGGGTAAAAAAGGTCTCTGTGCAATATTCAGCTGCCATCGGACGCCGCGGTCCTTTCCCCGCGAATGGCGATATTCGTGTAATTCTCTGAAAGACAGACTTTAGGATAACGAAATGATCCAGTCTTTCTTTTTTCTTTTTTCTTCGAAAAACGAGAAATTCGTTTCGCAACCGTGATTATGCTCGGCACGAGCGTTTTCAGCGCGGGAAACGAAGGGGGAAAAAATTTCCCTCAATACGGATGATGCACCGGTTGGCTCCTCCAAGTGTTTAGCTTGCTTTCGTTCCAGGCGGAATTTTATTTCTGGATATTTAACAAGAAGCAACGTTCGCGGAATATAAACGTTTATCCTATAAGTCCGTTGAGTGTTCAAGGGTTTATCAAATGAACGACCGAGCGAAAGCAGTTTGCTCAAGGATATTCAACGAATATTCAACGGTACTTCTTTTTTTTTCTCAAATGCAAGTTTAAACAATGCTGCGGGGGACTACGATTACGATCTCAGAGGACAAGAATATAACGTTTATAGAGAGAGAGAGAGAGAGAGAGAGAGAGAGAGGAACATTTTATAATGGTATAACTACAAAAAAAGAGGAATAAAATGCTGCAGCTCTGACGGCTTTGTACGGTTAAGGGAAATTTGTAGCGGTTAAATGCTACGAGGATTGCAAGTTTCTTTGCTAAAGAGCTTCCCAAAGTACTGTAAATACTGTATATACATATGTACTGATACGGTCCTGGGAATTCTCTCCTTTGCACACGTTTCACTTGGAGACACACTCACAAAAGGCACGCGACTGTTAAAAGAATTCGAAGTCGTTTTAGAGTTGAAAAAATGAAAAACAACGACGACTGCATCCACAGAGGCGATATCGACAAAGTAGTCGCCTTACAAATTGACCTCGTCGCTCACGCAGCTTCGAGGAGTCTTGCCTCGGGGAATTTCACTGCCTGGGATTTTTGGTTTTCTGTTTCCAACCAAAGAGTTCTCCCCTTTCGGCCGAAAGTGCCTGCCGACATTTGCATATGACTTACTCGGCTGGCTCGCGGCGGGCAGAGTTAAAATGGTAATGCGTGCAGGTGTGCGGGAGCCGGCGACAAGTCGCTTAAAAGCAGCCAATTAGAAACTTTCCGCGGGCTGATCTCGCCTCGAGTCTGTTAAGGTAGGTCTAGGGAAAGGAGAAGTTCCTCGTTCCGATGGCATAATCGAATTACGGTTGTTCTTGGCAACGCTCGTTCCGAAAGAATCATTTTTCCATTGGACAAAGTTCAGCGCGCTACTTCAGTTACTACATTCACAGGGAAGAAAGTTTCAAACCGCTAAACGCGTAACCCGGATCCAGCGGCTTTATCGACGAGTTTATGTTCGCGTTCGCGAATTATCACGTTTCTCTCTTCTTTTTCTTTTTTTTAAACATTCTCTGTCGACACCAGTGTCACCGTCGAATCGTCTGGTCTCACTGTAGGCGAACGATCGACGAGACATTAGCCGACACGCGGAGATTCATTGTCTACGAGGCGAGATAAAAGACCCTCGCGCCTCCCGCGGCGAACGTAATCGAGGAGAGTCGCTTTCAAGCGGCTGCTAAGTACGTAGCATCGAGATAACAACGAGGCACTGTCTGCCACACCAGTTGTCGGTTTCGCGGAAGCATCCAAGAAACGCATCTGGCAGATACGATCCCAGACTGACAGACCGCCTTTCCAATTTCGATTTCGCGTCGCACGGATAACTTGTCACTTCGTAATCGCTTCTCGCCATCGATTTCAACAAGTATGCGACAAGGATGGAAAGTACAGTTTGTTCCGTGGCTATCATAGATAAATTTCACGCCTTCGATTTGATAGAGATACAAGAATCTGCAGCAAAATTGACTTTGACCTTCAACTTCAAGATCAACATTTTTGTTTTGCATCGTATTTTATTCATCTTCTTCGAGGAACCTATCAGTTCTCTTGAAAAATGGGAAAAGAATTTCTTAATCATTTAACACTGAACGAGTGCGTTCTAACAGCGACTTTATGGTTGGATGTCTATTTTACGTAATTTTCACTAACATTTGATTTATCATAGTTGCAGCATCAGCGTTAGTCTAAATAATCGAATGATAAAATTAACTGTTAATATTATTCGAAATATAGACATTTGTCGTTACGTAATATAGATATCCATAGGCGTCCAATTATAAAGTCGCTGTTAGGACGCACGTTGGAACGTGCGCAGTGTTAAATAATTAAGAAACATTTTTCAGAAGAACTATTAGGTTCCCTGGAACGTTTTACTTTCGTTATGCGTAGAATGCAATACAAGAAAAAAAAAAAGAAAAAATATTTGACCTTGAAATTCAAGTATTTCCATCACATCGAAAATGCAGAATTCATCTATGATAGCTTTTCTTTACACCCTGTACGATACCAGCAGTCAAACGACTGTTTGACAAAATATTGTCCCGTGAAAAATGCGAAATATCTACCAACCTTCGTAATCCCCTCGATGAAAGCTCTGGTGGCGAGTTCACCAGGGCCATCCACTGTTTTTCCATCGTCGTCCGGTCCCCAAGAGGCACTGTAAATGTCGATGTGTTGAGGATTCAGGCTCAGGGATCTTGCCTCGACGGCATCTGTCACATCCCCGTCCAACATTCTCACACCTGCGTGTAAATGAAAAACCAAATGTCATTAATTTGTGAATTAAGCGCTCGATAGGTTCTCCAAACGTGTAAATTATTATTTTGAACGAACCGGCAATTTCAACGATCTATTTTGATCTATAACGAAGTGAACGTAATTGCACGAATAACAACGAAAAATTGCGAATCATTTAAACTGATATAACTTTGTAAAGAAAGATCCACATGGCAATACAGTTGATGTCATTTTAAAGGGCAAAGTTTTTATTTGATAGTCGTTTCGTTTGAAGATGATTTTACATCGCGTGGCAGGTGAGAAACTGAGAATACATTTTTCTCTAAAATTGTCAAAATTGACAAATATTGAATGCTAGGGTTAAACGACAAAAATTCGAAAATCCCAACATTTTGCCATCCGATCCTGATGTTTCAAATTCAATAAAATGATGGGGGGGAAAATCGCACAGCGAGTTTTAAGAGGTTGTTGTGAAGAAGAAAAATTTCAATTTTCAAGATCATAGTAGACGTAGTCAGAAGGAAACTTTTCTAACGTCTGAATTTTTATAATTTTCGAGAAAAAAATGTACTCTCAGTTTCGAAAAGAACAAAATCGCGATTGTCAAGGCACAAGCTTCAATCAAATGAGACCAAATGGATCGTTATTACGAAGTTAAAAAATCAGTTTAAATTATCGACAATTTTTCAGTGTATTCTCTTCGCTGTATTTTGACGAAAAGAAATCGCATCTTGGTGATCAATAAATACGTCGATCAGATTAATTAGTCGTATTACATCAGTTGTATTAATGTTTCGTCGCATCGAATCATTGAAATTCACTTAAGCGGCGTAACCGATTTCGTGCGACGAGTGTTTTTCAGTCTCGTCGCCGGTATATTTTAGTCAAAATGGCCGTGCTCCGTTCTCTTCGAGTGCACTTACCCCCGACACCAGCTCCAAATGCAACTCCCACCGCGCACATGGAATTGTTAGCAGTTGCAGCCACTTCACCGGCGCATCTGGTGCCGTGTCGATTACTGTCTAAAACATCGTATCGCGGCATAGGATCTTCATCATGGTTATTGACGTCGTAGCTCGCCTGTGGATCCTAAAACGTTCATTCGATTGTCCCTGTCAATCACCTGTCCTTCTACTGTCGCGTATGTTGCAACAATTTGCGAATGCAAAGGAAAAAAGAAAAAGAAGAAAAACAAAGAAAAAAAGGAAAAGAATATTTTCGATATCAAAAATGATACGTCTATGCATGTGTTTTCAATTTAACTTTTTTTGCGGTACGTTTCGACATTTCAAGGTTCCACGGTTCGAAACACATTCGTCGTCCGTCTCACGCTTTAAATCCTCTTCCCCTTTACCACTCGATAAGATGTTTAATTAATATCGAGTGAACTATCTTTGTAATTACCGAGTACAACTTGGCCACAGTTCGGCCCAACTTCCCCCGTGAATATCGATCCCCCACTGGAGATCCGATGTAATTGCTCCTCCCTTTCCTCAGGCAGTTTCAGGATTGTTTCAAACTGTCCCCAAGTTCGAACGTCACGGTTCTTCGTTTCTTTTCATTACGATACTTTTTTTTCCTCGCGAAGTCGCGAAGTCACGTCGATTAGATTATTTTAAATTCAAATACACGAAAAGTTCGGACGAGTTATATTTCTAAAAAAACAAAAATCGAAAAATAAACGAGACACGTTTATCTCGTCGAAAACGTAGAAAATAGAAGAAAGAAAGAAAAATACAACATTTCAAGCAATATCAAGAAAATTTCAATTTCATCGATTTTATACGATACGAATGTCTCTCGTTCGAATCGATATCGACCACTATGTCTGATTATAGGGGATTCGTATCTGCTGGGAAATTGTGGAACTCGATACACGTTTGTCCGCGGTTGCCTTATTAACCCCGGCCATTCACTAGCAAACACTAGCATTCCTCTCGTGTGGTTCGAGTCTAGTGTTTGACTCTCTGGTTGGCTCTCCCGGTGCTCCGCTGGTAACTTGGACAATTTCGGGACCGGTTGGCACAAGCTCGCTTCTTGCAGCCCGCTAACGAGAAATTGAAAAGGCTAGACTGCGAAAGTTCAGCGAAAAAAATTTTCTGCGAGCCGTGGTGCAACGTAGCAGTTCGACGTTGGTGTTGCGCACAGTTATAATCTTATTACGTCTCTTTCAGTTTCTCGTTTAAATGTTCCGACTTGTTGTCCATACGAATACACGAATTGTAGCAAACTATACGAGTACGCGAACTGCAAAACACACATATAGAATTTTCAACTCGTTTAAAATAATACTTTATCGAGCGTTTGCACGTAGAATTCCAAGAAAGAGAAACACGTAATATTTTCGTAGTTTTGATTTTCCGAAAGAAATTTCATAACCATCGCTATCAATTTACAGTAAATGTAAATTGTTTTCACGCAGTTTTCATTTTTGCACCACGGTTAATCTAAACGAACAATTGTCAATATTTGAAACTGTTGTAACTTTGTTGAAAAGAAATCACATAACAATCTACTTGGTCTCATTTTAAAACGTGAAGCTTCTGTTTTCAGTGTCCTGAATTCGTTTCTCTCTTCCAAGATATTTTAACTTTATGCAACAAATGGAAAAATGTCCTTTTCTTCAAAAAGAGAAAAAGAAAAATTGTAAAAATTCACACACATGTGAAAACAAACACGGAGAATTTTACTTACGACTGAATCCATCGCGGTTTTGAAGATTAAAGTTTCTCATTTGCTTTCAACCTTTCAAAATTTGAACTTGGAACATTAGAGATAAATAACAAAAAAAATTCCAGAATTTCGTTATCAAACCTTAACGTTCAACAAAATTGCAAAAAAAAAAAAAAAAAATCGTAGAGCAAGTTTGAGAGAATCGTTGTAAAGAGGAAATTTCAATTTTCAAAACTATGGTTAAGGAAAAAATGTTTCAATGTTTTTACAGACTTGAATGTTTTACAGACGTTTGAACAAAATTTTTCAATGTTTCACAGATTTGAATTTCTACAATTTCTGAGAATAAAAGAAATATGAATAAAAAGAATAAAATATCTTTGAAAAAACAAACTCAGAATAGGTAGTAGCTCTACATTTTACAAACGAGACCAAGGATATTCAAGAATCGATTCTCTTTTATCAAGTTGTAACAGCTTAAATTCTTCATCGTTATGTACTCAGTTATGCTCCTTACTGAATACTGCAAGTGATACGATGTCTGACGCACGTTTCTTTCGATAAATACGATAATTTCTCGAACGACAAAGATTCAAATTACTCGTTGCAGCAAGGAGGAATTAGACGCGTTACAATTAGTACGCGGAACAGGCAGAGAGCTTTCAAATACAGGTACAGTTTTTTGGCACGGTTCCGACATTCGTCCGTGTCCTCCGTTTCGCAGAGTTTGGTCCGTCCTGTCTGTTCTGTTTGCTTCGTGGAAACTGTCCGTCTTTTGTGCAAAGTCGAACGGATCCTGGACAAATTGCTGGAAAATCGATTCTCCCGCTTTGCGGCGGGAAACAGCGAATACGTAATCTCTGTCGTAACGCGGTGAGATTAAACGCGATCGTGATTAACATCGAGCGTTTTAATTTTTGAAACGTCGTTGGGGAGATTGATGAAAAATGATCGTCAGGTATCAAAATGTCCTCCGTTGAATTCGAACGTTTCGTCGAATTAGGAGGACAAATAACAGGACTTACGTAATTCTTATAGAGGTCCGGATGATTCTTCTCCAATCCGTCATCGAGAATCGTGACCACGACTCCACGTCCCGTAATTCCTTCGGCCCAGGCTTCCTGCACGTTCATATCTAACCCCTTCCCCCTATTCTGAAATCAATTATCGACAATCGTGCTTCAATACGTATTTCCTCCATCTTTCAACGCAAACAAATTCTTGCTCGATATCTTTGTTTTTTTTTTTAAATATTTTAATTCTCCTCGAGTAAACTCGAAGTAGGCCGAATTAACACGTTGAATACTGTGGAGAGATTAGTAGAAACGCTACTAACAATTCAAGTGAATGTTACTATTTCTAGATACTTATATGTATATATTTGCTACTAATACTTCTAAATTTTTCAATATCAGCTCCGTTATTATAATGCAGAAATTGAAGAAATTAATGTAGTATAGAACATGAAAAAGTAGCTTTATATATATATGTAGTATGCATAGGTAAATATTATTCGCGCATATTGTAATACCTGTATCATATTAACACTGCAAACGAAGAAAAAGTGAATAAGTACAGTATTTTTGGTAATTTACTCTACCTAATTACTTTGAGTTCTTTTTACATCTTTTACAAAATCGTCGCCCAATCCTGGCTTCTGCTGCCATTTTCTCAATTTCATGGCATAGCTTTCTCTCAGTGCGTGAGCTTGTAGAAAAAACGGTGAAGAAATGCTAACCCTCAATTTCACTGCATTGTAAAAAAATAAGTGAAAATCGAATGAATGTCACCGGTAACCCCCAGTAAGATAAATAATATATATATATATATATAATAATGTGTAAAATATATGTAATAAAATAATCCATTAAACATAACTACATTCCTCGACTTACCTGTTGCAGATAATATTATCACACATTAATAGAATCATGTTGGCATTTTGGGCAAGTCATGTAACGTCAGCGTGGCGTTCAACGTGTTAATTCATAACAATCATTCGTTAATAAAAATTCGATACGCATACGAAATTCCACCGAGGAACGAATTACAGAAAGAAAGAAAGAAAGAAAGAAGACACCGATAGAGAGATAGATATCCCATAGAAAAGAAGTGAGACTCGTTTGATTCAACTGACCAAGTACCACATTTGGGGCCACATCTCGTCGTTGAGAACGGCTCTTGAAGTGGACGGGCCGCGTTTCATTATCAGATCTCGTTTCGTTCGCGATTTTACTCGCTGCTGCTCCGCTCGACGCACTCTGCGGTCTTCTGCCAGCCTCCCTTGCACACCGAAATGCGGTTCCGCTGACCTCTTCACCACCGACGTGTGCACCATATGGTACCAGTTGTCTACTATCTGCAACAAAGATAACAATCTCGCGTTAATATCTTTGTCCGGCGATAAACAGACGAATTTTATATTTAACTACTGTATTCCAGCTCACCTCACGTGAGCACGAATCAAACTAAAGGCGTCTACGTTTATATATAGGCTGGTTCACCGAAAGACTGAATGATGCGAAACAAAAATAACTTTTACAAACACATGTTCTTCTTAATTTTTTTATTATTCTATTGGGACATATAATTGATGGATTTTTTCTCAGTATTGCGTATATTTTTAATCTCCAAGGGATGCTCTATATAATCTATGAAAAAAGAAAATAAAAAAAATTGAAAATGAACGAGTTTCAAACCTTTCAGTTTCAGTGGCCACCCTATATTTAATAAAACAAATTTTACAAAAGTACAGCTCGAGTAGAAGATATGGTATTTAAATCAAAAGGTAAATATACTGACAACAAGATATATGTATTAGGAGTACCTATAAGTAATGTGAGATTCGTTTTCTTCAAATTTAATTAACATTGCCATCTAGCGAATTTAGTTTATTCTAACACAACCTATATTCTAACCTATATATTATATACAATACAATATTAAATACATTGACATTTAGTCTGCTTATCGTTAAATTATATTATAGATTAAAACTGTATTAACTCTTAAATGAAACAAAATGAAATAAAAATTTCTTACAGTATCAAAATATGTTACTTATGGGTACCTCTAATAATATTACGAAACAAAGCTTAAAATTACTGTTTTTAGCACTAACAATTCAACAATAAATATTATTTATTCAGTGTTTCAATGTACTTTCTTAGAAATGCACGCTGACGAAAAATTTCGTCGTTCTCGACGATTAAACCTACGTATATGCTACGTGTATCAAAGTCTGCAATAACGAAAGGGTTAACACGTCATTTGACAATGTTAATTTTAACAAGAATTTCTTTCTGTCTCCATCTTCTTTTCGAAAGACAAAGCAACTTTAAAGCCTCGAGAGATTTTTGGTCGAGAGAAATTTCTACCCGAGAGCGAGTGACTTTTTCTCAGGCTTCGTGTTCTCGTACGACAATCGCGTTGGGAAAAAAAAGCGATCGTTCGTTTCGCGCGGTTCGTTTCATTAAGGGCGAAGCGTTCGTCGTATGTTTGGATCGGGGGAGAGGGATGAAATTTAAGTTCGCGGAGCCAAGATTATTCGATGCGCAAGTTCGTTCGTTCGCCGTTCGGTGCACGGCGATATACACAACGAGTAAAGATACATGGCGCGAAGTAATGATAAATGTGAAAAGTTGGCAACAGCTGCTGCAGGCGAGCTGTTTCTTGCTGTTTCTTTCCCCGGGGTGACAACCTGCACTCCATATTTTTTTCCTTTTTTTTTCTTCTCCAAGCTTTGTCTCGAGAAACGCGACTTTCCATCCACCGCGATGGAATGGAAACTATTGTTCCGTTGCGTGCTTTTATCGCGAGCCGAGTGAAAGGAGAGAGAGAGACACGCGCCTGTGTGTGTCTTTCGACCGCCACCCGTTTATTTCATCTTTAATTTCTCGTGAAACCGAACTTCTCAACTTTTCCGGCGTTCCGTTCGTGCCTCGCCGTTGTGTTGCGTCGTGTACAAAACGACGAAGCGACGAACGTACAACGGTACACGTACTCACCCGACGTAATTAAACGTAAGAACTCGAACAAAACGCGGTTGTCAATTACTTTAATGAAAATAAAGCCGACGGGAAACCAATACTTTTTCTCTTCTCCTCGTCCTTCTTCCACGTTCTCGTTTCTTAGCTCCGAGGCGATATCGACGAGGGCGCCAGCACTTAGGATTACACGGATACTTTAGTAACATGGAAATTTCACGACGCGAAGCCGGCCGCCTAGCCTTCTGGCTTCTTTATCTCCTCCGGAGAGAAACGATCGCCGAGTCGCTACGCTCGGATCGTTACAGGTGGGCACGGGTCCAAGCCGTTCTTCGCCTTCTTGAAAATCTTCAATCGAACTCGATACTCCTGCCTCCTCCATTCGCCGCTACTCTCGAAACGTTCACGCCTCTCTCGCCGCGGCAAACACCCGGCCGATTTTTTCAAACAGCCCGTTTCTCCAATTTTGTGCAGCTTGCAGCCCATCCGAATCCTCCGCGTCTCTTCGTAATCGTCCTTGACGTCGTCCTTCACTTTCCCCATCCGAAGCTGTTCCTTCGACATCCGCCCGGTATACGCGACGAAATTTGCTCGGCTGCTCGCGTACTTTCTAGTGGAGAAGCACTTTTTGTCACCGTTCTCGTACCTCGGTCCTCGAGGCAAGTAACTGTTCTTCCTCGTGCTCGCCTCTCTCGCGAGTGCCTCTCTTTTCTTTGCTCGTGGTTCATGAGGGGCAAATACTATGGGGGAAAGGCGGCTTGTTCGGCTTCTCTTCGTCCTCTTGGACCAGTGCACGGATCTCGGCGGTGAGGGATCAGGTCGAGTCTTCTCCGACGTGTCCTCGCGTCCTCGGCATTCGATACTCTTCGGAGGTCTGTTTTCCGATTTTTCAGACAGAAGCGACCTGAGATAGGGGCTGTGCTTTCGCACGCAGGCTATGATTCTGTCCAAGTTCGACGAAACTCTCGTCTGTTTCTTCTCGATAGTGTTTCGCGACATTTTCGTCGATCTTCCATCGTTTCCACCGTCGAACGAACGATCGTCGACTCTGCCGCTCTGACTTGTCGTTCGACGTTGTTGCTCGAAATCTGTCGAATTTCCCTCGCGATCGGTCTCTGTCGATTCTTTACCATCCCCGGAACGTTCCGTCGATTTCTCACGATCATCGGAGAAAAGCCTCGTTCTGTATCCCTCAGGTTTGTTCGGATAGGACGGACTCGCCCGCTGTACCGAGCGAAGATACACCGCGTTTGGATCCTCTTCACAGCGATCTTTGTCAGTATCTTTCGAGGCAGGCGACAGTTCTCGCTTGGATTTCGCGGGCTCTTGATTCTTATCGGCGCCAGTATTGACAAGTTTGAAGGACAGCTTTCTTTTCGCGTAATTAATCGCAGCCACGCTGTCAAATCGGCGGGTTAGGCGAGTGAAAGACGCTCGATGTAGAAGATGATCTAGAGCGGACAGTCGTGTCTTTGTTGGGACAATTGGTCGCTTGCCTCGGTGAAAATCTCGAGGGCCGGCGAGGACGATATCGATGTCTCGAGGTCTGTTCAGGGTCGAGTGTCTCCCGAAAGCGAGCTTCAACGAGTTGCTCAATATTTTTATTGCGGCGGGCGACGTTCTATCCCAGAAGAAATCGATTACTTCTTGCAGCCTGTTCCGAGGCAGCCGTACTTCAATTTTCTCCGTCGCGGTGTTCCCCGGGTCTTTTATTTCCTCCAGCTGTATACATTTTGGACGGACGTCTCGCAGTTTCCTCGCCGACAATTTACCCCCCGACGAGATCTGTCGACCGATGATAAACACCGATAAATCAAAAGTTAAACGTACGAGGTAAAAATAATACGAGGTAAAGTAAGTACGAGAACTACGACAGTCTCCTTTAGAAAAGAAAAAAAGTGTAAAAATAAGACACTGTTTTATTTGATAAAGAAGAAATAATAGGGAATTTCTCTTCCTTTTTCATGCATCATTTCTGAAATTTCTAATCTCCTATCTTTTGATATATAAATTGAACAAGTGCTTAATGTTAAATATAAATCAAAAATTTAATGCACGAAGTAAAATAATGGAAATTTTTCTTAAAAAAATGAGACAGTTTTATTTTATAAAGGAGGAATAACAGGGGATTTCTTTCCCTTTTTATGCATCATCTCTGAAATTTCTAATCTCCTATCTTTTGATACACAAATTGAACAAGTGCTTAAAATTAAATATAAATCAAAAATTTAATGCACAAAGTAAAATAATGGAAATTCTCCTTAAAAAAATGAGACAGTTTTATTTTATAAAGGAGGAATAACAGGGGATTTCTCTCCCTTTTTATGCATCATCTCTGAAATTTCTAATCTCCTATCTTTTGATACACAAATTGAACAAGTGCTTAAAGTTAAATATAAATCAAAAATTTAATGCACAAAGTAAAATAATGGAAATTCTCCTTAAAAAAAATGAGACAGTTTATAAAGGAGGAATAATAGGAAATTTCTCTTCCTTTTCATGCATCATCTCTGAAATCTCTTATCTTTTGATAAACTAATTGAACAAGTGCTTAAAATTACATGTAAATCAAAAATTTAATGCACAAAGTAAAATAACAGGAATTCTTCTTTAAAAAATAAGACAGTTTTATTTTATAAAGGAGAAATAATGGGGAATTTCTTTTCCTTTTGCGCATCATAATCTCAGAAATTTCGTCTGCTATCTTTCGATCCCCACAAATCTCTACACAAATTGAACAAGTGCTTAAAATTAAAGCGTATCCAGAAAGATGAAACAGCTGCGAACGTAATATTTCCCTCGGTAAATACTCGCTAATGATTCATCTCTTGCGCGAAGTGGAATGTCTCAAATGAAATAAAATATGCCGTTGAAAACATTACACGAGGATAACGAGATCTTTGATCTCATTTTTTCTTTCAAAGCTCATATATATATATATATATATATTTGAGTTTAATTGTGGGAAATATTTTCAAGAGTCTCGATGGATTTTTGAGCAAGTGCCCAGGTGGTAAGACGTTTCCTCGCGTTCTTTGATATACGGAGGACAGCTTTACCTTTCGGAATAAATGTTCCATCATCTCCCGCGACGAATTTCTTACACAGAGACCCTTACATTTCCCTCTCCTCGTCGTTTCTCCTTGTCACGAATCTTCTCTTGCAATTTTTGCCACCACTCAGTCCATCCAGGCTCGCTTTCAAGGTTAATCACGTGCTCGTTGAAGAAAGAATTCGAGTTATTTATCAGAGTCTACTCGGGACTAAATTCGATATCTTTAATTTTCTTCTTCTTTTTTTTTTTTTAGCGTCAACGTAATCTTTACGAAATAATTAATTAATCACCAATGAACAAAAATGAAAATTTCTGGTGTTTGACCACTAAAAATTTTGTTGCAGATGCGAATGACCGAATGGTATTCATTCGCTCGTATCTTCAGAGCGAAGAAACTACATACACACATGCACACAGATTTCTTTTATTTATAGAACCTAGACAGCTTTAGTGCTTACGATCAATCATTCTACTAGCACGGTTGTATCGAAACCCGTTAGATAAGCGAAACTCGTTAGAACACAGAAAAATTCCGCGTTACACTCGAGGCTCGTCCAAGTTCGATGTGGAAATCGTCTGTTTTCGGAATGCCATGTTACGAGAAGGTCGACTGTATATTAACAAACAAGTTGCGAGCAGTTACTTTCGGGAAAAATTGAAACTTTGGTCGTTTCATTTGTTGGAAACTGAATAAAATTTAATTGTCAGACGTTCTAACGTCGAGTGGATCGGAATTCCGCGCGCGTACAGCTCGTTCTGGACAGTTAAACTCTGCTGGTACTTCCGTCCCGTCGCGCCGCGCCGCCAGGACGTTTTGGAATTCAATGCTAGATTGCTTTAGTTCCGGGACGCGGGTTCATCTTCGATATGTGGCTCGACATACGCAGACACTGATCGATCTGATTCATCGCCAGTTTGGTTTACGTGGCTGCAAAATATTCTCTCTCTGTCTCTCTCTGTAAAGCTATTTCCCAATAAATTCCATTTTACAAGTTATCACCGGTAACTAGACTGTCAAGTTCTTTCATGTATTCATGGGAAATTTGAAGGTGTAAAATTGCAAAAAGCGCACGAGCACATAAAACACGTATGTAACATCCAAAACAATATTAACACTTAGAACCACCGACGACCAAAGTATAATATTTGCGGCAAAGAAGTTAAAGTGTAAGATACAAGAAGAAATTAGCAATACAACAAAAAAAAAACACAAACTTCTGTTAATATATTTTATTAAAAAATCACTCGAGTATCTAAAAATACGCTTTCATAAATGTAGAAAATTTCCATACAAAAATTATAGATTGGTCATTTTGACCAGTCTGGTAGTTCTAGTGTTAATAATAATAATATAAAGGATAAACAAAAGAAACGCGATTAATCTTCGTAAGTGTCCGCTCGCGTGAAAGATAGAATAGGGTTAATGGAGAAAAGAACGATCGGAGCATTGCAACGATTAATTAACGGTATATGGAAAATCAGTAACGCCAGTGCCGCGACGACGACGACGACGATCGATCGATCGACACCGATGGCACTGTACCAAATCAGATTCATTAAGGATTCGGCCTCCGAGGTGTTGGTGTACACGATGTGGAAAGTCACGGTGATTGCTGAATTCGCAATTAATCGAACGAGCCTCCGGCTATAGGATGACTTGAACTTTCTCAGTCAGTCGAACATCTCTGAAAAGATATTGGAAACTTAGCACCCTGTACACCGCGGACGGTTTAGCCCGGGGATGAATCTATCACGAGAATCGACGAGTCCCGTCATTTACCATGCAAGTGACTTGCGGCTCGTTCGTGACATCCAAATTCGACAGAAAACAAATTAGAAAGTTAAATTTTCACTTAAATAAATGCAAGAAATTCTTTCTCGTTCTCGTATTGTATCCCGTTGGAAAATCAAGTTGTTTGAACGACTCGTCAGATTCGTCCCATTTTCCGCAAACGTTGCGATACTAACCTCGCGAACGGGATCTCGATTGCAACGGAGCTAATTGATTAGGAATAGCTTTCTGACCCGTACCATTAGCACGATGACGCTGATTAGTGGGCTCGACGCTCTATTCCCGGAAACATGCCAACGATGAAGATTAGCTCTCCGAACTCTTCTTCGTTGATTTACGACTTGGTTTGGTTGTTCAAACGTGCAAATTTAGAACAACGCCAACTCCAATGTCTGTCGTTATTTCAAACCCCTCCCTCCTTCAAGGTCTCTTTCCTTCGCGAGAACGAGACGAATTTAGCGGCAAAGCTGCAACCGGAGGTAGAGCCGCGATCAATTCGACTTTCCCCAATTTTCTCCGGCCGTTCTCACGAATATATCCTCCTTTAATCCTCGCATGACGGGCCGTACTGGCCGGTGGCCGGGTCTCGCGAGACCCAAGCTACATATATACATACACGTTCCAGTGGAACGATGTACGCCTATATGTAGTAGCTGGTTCAATCTTATTTCATTTCTGTATTTTTATTATGATTGTTTATAACAATAGGATAGTAGGAAATAAAAACACCTTCTGCTATTTTTATTACCTATAAACAATATTATTTATTTTCGTTGCATCTAACATGTTAGATTGCATTTATGTTTGCTACAAACAAAATTGTGACAATTGCTACACTTGGCGCTATATTTCTTGTCACTGCCTATGCAAATAAAACATCTCGATCGTTTCAAGCTTGGAAGTTTTAAGTTTTAAAAAATAGAAAACACTAAGAGACTAAAAAATATTAAAAAAATGAAAAATACTGAAAAAACTAAAGGATACAAAAAATGAAAAATATTACAAAACTAAAGAATACTACTAATGAAAAATACTGAAAACAATGCACTGAAATACACTTCCGACCATTCGCTATGACTGCTTCTTCAGAACTGACTCGTACGTGCGTTTCGTCACCGATTTGACTTCTTATTGGAAACGTAATATGATCCAATTTTTTTATCGCTAACTTTGTATGACTCACACACAAAATAGGACTTCAAACGGGTCACCGCAGACCCAGCCACCGTTATGCGAGGCTCGTCAAAAGAACCGAAAGTTCCTCTAATCAGCGATGAAGATATCACGCATCGGCGTGGGCATCGATTTTCCAGGCGAACGCATCCGAATGGGTGGACATTGTCCGGGGGAATTTTAGTGTCGAATCATTGTCAAGTCCCTTCGGCGTTCATTCCGGCTTATGCATTCGGCGAGAGCCAATCGATCGTGATTTCGAGGCTGGAGGCTACGTCGAATACGATACGACGGCGCGTAGCTCGCGCGATTCACGGAGCCGTGTCGAAAGCATCGATTGTCGATGCGATCGTCAGCCAGAAATTCGCGGAAGGTCGCGAAAGGGATAATGCGGCGATAATGCGGACAGAGGGCTCACGGCCGCGCCAACTGATAATTCCATAAAGAGGAACTCGCCGATGGAATCGGTACGAAAATTGAATTCTCCGACGGCGATGGCGAGGGCCGAGAGAAGCCGAGTTGAGGAAATTAGCGGCTAGAAGAAATCGACGATGCCCCCCTCGAGAACAGATAAAAGCGTTAACGAGTTTTCTCTCTCTCTCTCTCTCTTTCTCTCTATTTTTTCTTCTTCTTTCTTTTTTTTTCTTTTCTTCTTCTGTCGGCTTTAAAAGGGCCAATAGCGACCCTCTAACTAACGGTGCTTCTAGAATCTCCTCGGGAATGGAAATCGTGGTTGAAACATTTACGATTACGCGGGCTTTGCACTCTTGCAGATCGTGTTCATCTTTCTGCGCTATAAACTAACCCCCTCACGGACAAAAGTGAGTAACTAACCCGTTTTTGCGAGTCAAATTTTTCTATAAATACAAGGTAAGCTAAAAGTTTTTTCTCACCTATTTTTCTTTTTTAATAAAACATCAAAATATAAGGCAAAAACTAATTTTATTAATTATTTATTCATAATAAAGTTTGTTTTTTGTGTATTTTAATCTGTAAATAAAAAAAAAAAAAATATTTTAAACGTAGTAGAGAAATTGCCGATTTATTTTGGTAAAAATAAAAGTTAAAAATAAAAACCGACGTAAGGTTGTTATTCCGAAATAAAAGTTCGTCGCATGTGTGCAATAATACTCGAACAAGAAATAACCAAAAATGACATAAACATTTACATAAATATCAAAACTATTTATATGTAGATTCATATAACAGATCTATGTTCGCTTGCTTAGTGTAGTTTTATATACATATTCGTACAAATAATTACGGCAATCTTCCAACAGAATGATTAATAACATCCACTAAATGTTCGTGGTTTGAAGGATTGGCCAAAATATTTCTTGCGCGAAATTTGACAAAAACTCAACTTCCTCAATGATTGAAGAACATAGCTTTCGAGTCACCCACAAGATGAACTTGATTTGCAAAAAAAGCGAATATAATCTGCGAAAGGATGAATTTCGAATGCAAAACTATATCGATGGAAATGATTGTTACAAGAATTGAGAGTAAATTCGAGAGGTGGAACTTTTTCAACGAGCAGTGATCGTTTGTTTGGGGCGAAACGACGCGACGGTGTATAGTTTGTGCGTAAAATATGGCGACGAATTGGAAGTTCCTTTGTTTCTCGATCTTCGCGTGTATCGAGCAGTTCAGCTCGGGCCATCCATGTTGCGTAGCCGTAGATTTTTCGATCCATTTATTTTTGGCAAACTTTTTCATTTTGTAACATATACATCGTTTTACACGAGAGATCCAATGAGACACGGCAGCGAGAATGTTGACGGAGTACGCGTACATCAAGCCGCGAAGCCAGTTCGGCAAGCATTGCAACTTCCGGACCGAGTACACCGCGGAAGAGAACATCATGCCGCAGCCGCAGCTGATGCACAACTACGTGATCCACCCGTACACTCATCGCAAGACACAGATGAGCAAGCAGTACGCGGTCCACGAGGTAAGAACCTGTTTGGTCAAAGATCAAACAAAATCTCTTCTCTCCCTCCCGTAATTTAGGTTAGACTCTGACGAAACGTCAGTCGTAGCTCGGGGTGACGTACATACATACTCGGAACTCTGACGCATTCTCTTTTACATAGTTCAGGGGCTTTAGATTGCTCAGGAAACAAACCGCACTTTATTGTTTGCGAGCTGAGAAACGTCTTGAGTTCGCCGGTTGGACGAACTAACAATAAGATGTCTCGACTACTGTCAAAGTCGACCATTAAGGTGCCCCATAGACATGTTCAAACACGCGGCGATGCATGCATTCCAAGTTTCACGAAACTTGCGTTAGAGTCAGTTTGCCTTTCGAGTCACCGATGCCAAGCTAGGTACGTTGCAATACGCATTGTGAAAAATAGAAATCGATGTTTGTGTCATGGTGGGAATCTCTTAAAAAAAAAAAAAAAGTAATAAACGGCGAATCTTAAGAAATTTTCGAACAGAATGAACACACAGTTTGAAGTTTGAAAGCTGACTGACTCTTTATTCCTTGAGCCGCATTCTTATACAGATCTTTATCACAGTTTTCGGGGGAATTTTATTGCTTTTGGCCATAGAACGTATGACATTGGGCATAGCGGTAATGCTGATAATAAATTAATAATAATTATAGCTCCTCAAAATAATATCTCAAGGTAAAACGTATCTTAAAAATGAAGTAGCTATAAATGAAATAAAATAAAATTACTCTTCCAATTGTTCGAACATGAGTTAATTTAAATGAATAATAATAAAATCAATTTCGTCTGAATATGAATATAAATTAAGAAGAAATAAAATGATGTATCATTTATATGAATTAAACGAATAATCACTCTGAATTAATATCTTTGATAACGCGAGAAATTTAAAAGCTAAATCAATATTTGGACAATAATGTATTGACAAGGATAATCTGGAAATAATTTGAATGGCTAAAAAAAACTCCTAATATCGATCCAAAATTTCATATATAATTAATATTTATTGGTGTATGACACTTGCATTGTTGCATGTTTCAACTTTCATGTATGGGATATTCACCTAATGCAGGTTTTATAAAATCTAAAAGTCGATTGGAAAAATCGGTTTTTCTTTCTTCACCTAAATTTCACTGGTTAGGCAAAGGTCAGTTTCACGTACAAAGTAATTTTCGCAATTATTTTGAAGATGCGGAAACTTACGTTTGCAACGTTGCCTGGATACTACGCTGTCACTGTAAACTAACTCGTATTTGGCTCCCCCAGGTGCAAACGGAAAGAAAGGACGCGACAAACATGGGAATATTGCACACGGAAGGGGGCTGGCCGAAGGAGATGAATCCGCGTGACCCGGAAGTCGTTCAGAGGTTTCGCCGACGCGTGGAGAAAAGTGACAATTGGGCGACGAACATGAGGGGTCTGCTCTCGGTGAGTCTCCGGCAAAAATTCCGCCAAAAGTTGGCGACGTGTGGAGTAACTTCATTGTTCGTGCGTGTCGTTTAGACGATGGAGGGTTACGTGCTGCAGAACAACACCATCGATATCTATCAGAATTATTTCGACGATTTGATCGCGACACCTATGGTCAAAAATTACAGTATCAGGTACAGTTACAAAGCCTGCACTAAATATTAAGAAAAAACAAAAATAGAGTCGAACTTAGACGTGTATGTACTTGGGAATTACACTTATAAATAATTACGAGACAGACTCGCGAGCGAAATATTTCTCGTCGATGGGAACGCGGACCTTAACGAGAGAGAGAGAGTCGAGCGAATCGAGAAACACACGGAGATCGTTGATAAAGCGAGTAGTTCCATCGAATTCATTAGCCAAAACGACTCTCCGTTCGATTTTATCCATTAAATCGGAATGCGCGCGCGTTACAAAACGCCGGCGGGAATTTACAAGCAAAAACGATCGCTATCGACGTGGCAATGATAATCCATAGGTTCGTGAAATTAACGATCCGGCTGCGCCTCGTCGCGATAACATCACTTTGATCCAAAAATCGAACCGTTCCGCGACATTTCGTTCTATTCCGTTAAATATTTCGTTTGTTTGGGACCTCGTTGAGGCTTTACTTTATTCCAGACAAAGCACATTTTACGCACAGCGACGAGGATAATTGTACCAATGACAGCGAAAAATGATCGATAATTTAAATACTGTGCTTTAAATTGTTTACATTTACAGTCATGCTCTTTACTGTGTGTATACACGTAAATTAACGTAGGTCAGATATAAAAATAATGAATATAAATTAATTAAACATCGTATTTTTTTCTTCCTTTCTTTCTTTCCTATCTCTCCCTCTCTTGCTTTCTTATACAGGGTGATAAACTCGTACGAGGACCCGCAGACTCATGTGAGACCAATCAGGGACATATCGTGGTCTCCGAACAATCTGGATCGATTGGCCGTCGCGTACGGGTTCCTGGAATTTGAGCAGCATTCGGCCGACGTGAGTCCGTACTCCTACGTATGGGACATCGGTACTCGGTTATTCCTTATGTAATTTGACGACGAAACCGCGCTCAGTCGCAACATTTTGACGCGCCAGCTGCTATTCCATTCGATATCGCGCATACACAGATTCGAATCGGTACGGCCGAATCTCGTCAAGTAGAATCATTCCGCGAATTTGTCGCGAACAATTTTCTTCTTTTGTATGTATTAGGTTTAGGTTAGGTTTAGATTGGTCAAAAAGTAACGTGTCCTTCCAGTGCCAATTTTTCAAGAGAAACAAAAACTTTATTGTCCGTTTGATTGTTCTTTCAGACAATGTCACGATTCCACGAGTTTTCAAAAAAAGATTCTTACCTCGTTCGACAGGAAACAGGTCCAAGAACGATCGTCAGCAGTGAAATTTAGTAAAGAAATTCTGACACTACCGTCATAACTTTTTATAATTAACATAATTCACAACGTCAACAATAATTAACAATTCTTTATAATTCTGACACTACCGGATAATTTTTTATAAATTTGCACTTATTTTCCCTCGTGCGAAAGTAACAGAGCAAAACTTTTTCACATTGAATTTAATAAGAAATATACGTGCACTTTCCTTTTCTTGAGCAAGTTTGGACAATCAGCTACGTTCAGATTGCATACGCAATGAAGTTAGTTAGACGTGTTTATCTGTTGAAGGGAAAGGCGATTACTTTTTGACCGACCGAACAACATACACGTAATTCCAACACTAAAAACTCATCGTTCGTCTTACGCAGAGAATCCCAATAAAGCTGTGTACACGTTGAAATCGGAAAGCCCATTAATGACGGTGAAATTCAATCCTCGCGATCCTGTGATACTAGTCAGCGGTCTTATCTCTGGTCAAGTGTGCTACTGGGATCTTCGAGTGAACGAAAAACCCATCGAGACGTCGCATCGTTTCGTGAGTCACAGGTAGTTAGGAGAAAATTTAACTTTCAGAGAAAATTGCAACGTAGAATATTTAAAAACTGGCGAAACATGACGAACAGAACGAACATTTGAAAATTAAGAAGGAAATATATTTTTCGTCGCGACGTCGAAGCAAAATTGCGATTCCTCGTGTTCTCGTTTGCCGTTCGCTTTAAGATATCCAGTGGTCCAGACTCTTTGGATCCCTTCCAAGGCCAACAACGACTTCTTCTCCTGTTCCACCGACGGCGTGGTTCTCTGGTGGGACATCCGATTCATAAAGAAGCCAACGGAGAGCCTGGTGATGGACTTGGAGCAGCCGGATAGGACAAACGTTTACAAAGCGATCGGTATCACGGCGCTACAGTTTGAACAGACGATGAGCAGCAGATTTCTAGCCGGCACCGAGAACGGCCTCGTCGTCAATGTAAACAGGCGGGCCAGCAATCCAGTGGAAAAACTGGCGGTGAGGTTCCACTGTTACATGGGACCGGTCGTCGCGATCGACAGGAATCCCGTCTACACGAAGAACTTCTTAACTATCGGCGACTGGTCGGCCAAAGTATGGGCGGACGACACGAAGGAAGGAAATTTGCTTAGTACCAAGTATACGTATACTTGAAAATAAAACACACAGTGTGTTTGATAAGAATCTTCTCTGAAAGACAAAAAATTCTTCTTGTAAAAAAACACTTTGTGAAACAAATCGAAAGTATGTTCCAAGCATGGAAATCAGACACGCTGTTAATTGAGCACTTTCGTTTTCTGCGCACAAATTTCTATCTACAGAAAAGAAAATTTTTCTCCAGAGAAACGGCGTCCGCATTAATTATTAAACACACCGTGCTAGCGGAGAATCTTTCGTACGTCACGAAATAATAAATTACCGCGCGTCACAGCAACAGATTCATCGATCTGACCGGCGGCTGCTGGAACAGAGTCAGGTGCTCCGTGTTCTTCACGATAAACGAAAAAGGGACGGTGGAGGCGTACGACATATTGGCAGGCGCGAGGGCACCATTGACCGACATTCGCCTGTGTCACGACAGTCTAACGGCGATCAGCTCTCACGACGAGGGCGAGTTCCTCGCTGTCGGGAGCAGAAACGGGAACGTCTACCTGTTGGAATGCACGCAGGACCTCGCGACCTTTACGAAAGAGGACCGAGCCGCTTTGAGCAACGTAAGATTCCAGCGTCAACGAAAACACCAAAGAAGTCTCCTTGCAATTTACTTTCACCTTGTAATTCGACGTTAATCGTCGGATGCTCTAATTAACCCTTTCGCTACGCCGAAAGTGTACACATTGATCGAATCAATTCCCGAGTTAACTTTCCTTAGTCCGTTTTGAAACAGAATCGTTTTTAAATTTTCTGGTAACGTTCTTCAACCAAAGGTCCAAGACGTATTTTTCAAACAAAACTTTAATTACGGAAAATCTAATCTTGAACCTTTTAAGAGACAATTATATCTATAGTCGACTTTTTTTTTTTAATTAGATAGCAATAGATTGAGAAAGATTCTTTATTGCAATAATAATTTCTTATCGTATAAATTTAAAATATTGTCGAATAGAAAAAATAGGAGAAGCTCGTCTTGATGACTAAAGTGTATTATGTATTTTTGATTACACACTTTGCGCTTACTCCAATATGTCAATAGATGTCATATAATAAGAGTTAAACCTCACGTCTCCTTCCTCAAACTTTCACAACGAGTTCAACGAAAAAGAAACTGCGACGATACGTACGAAAACGCGAAAATACTGGGTAACGTGGTTTCGTTCTTGTCATAGTACCTGGAAAGATGCAGCCGCTACGAGAAAGCGATCGACAGCCGTTTGAAAGAAATTCGCCTGGCCCATCGGACTTCCGACAACATCAGCCCGCGATATTCGAAGGTGAAGACGAAGAAGAAGAAGAGAGAGAAGCAGGTGAACGCGGATAAGGAAAGACTGGAGAGCTATAAGAAGTCCAGACTCTCGAAACCGAAAGCGAAGGACGCGATCAAGATGACCATCCCTGAATTTCAGAAGGCACAGACGGAGTATTTCGAGAGAGTAGAACAGGTACAGATCTTGCTCTTAATTTTAATCGCGCGAGAAAATTACCGTGAGAAAAATGAGCACGTTTCTGCTGTGACAGATATCGGCGCAGTACACGCATCTCGACGAGAGCGACATACACGCGGCGCAGGAACTATTGAAGGACAGAGAGATAGTGAAACCTAAGAAAGAGAAGGTAGAAAATGAGAAGGAGGAGAGAAAAAGGACACGATCAATCTGGAGGATCAGAAAGACCAGAGTGAGGCCGACACTTCCGAAGGAGATGGAGGAGGAGCGTAAGGTGGACGTCGCTCCGGACTCGATTAGGATAAAAAGCAGAAAGCCACGCGCGAGGAAGGTGTTGGGGAAGATTTGCGCGAAGCAAGTTGTGTGCAAGCCGAAAATTTGCTGCGCGGATTTGGAAGGTGAGACTGCTTTGAT
Source organism: Frieseomelitta varia (assembly GCF_011392965.1). Taxonomy (NCBI): domain Eukaryota; kingdom Metazoa; phylum Arthropoda; class Insecta; order Hymenoptera; family Apidae; genus Frieseomelitta; species Frieseomelitta varia. The sequence goes on along the minus strand of NW_025110318.1, from coordinate 325,762 downwards.
GAGAATTAAAAAAAAAGAAAAAAAAAAAATGGTACCTCCGTCCCCTTCTTTTCCTTGGTTCTTCCTGTACAGCACACACGTTTTCTATTCTTCTTCTTCTATTTTTCTTTAATGTCGCATCGACAGCGAGGTCATTAGCGACAACGGTGCCATTAGATATGTGTGTAGCAGTTTATGTTTTTGAGATACTTTAATACTCTTTGTATGTCATTTTGAGAAGTCAGGCTTATGTTTGCGTTGATTCCGTATTTCTGTCTTTGGAGTTCTGTGGTGTGGCAGTATGTGGGTTATTGTTAGTGGATGGTTATTGCAATGAGTGCAGGTGGGTGGTGTAGTTTTTTTGATTTTGTGTTCATGTGTCAGCTTGGTATGACCGGTTCTTAGACGTAAGATAATTATTCCTGCTTTCCTGTTGGTAAGATTTGGAGCACACACGTTTTCTTACGAATTGGAAAACAGAATTGCTCTCGATCAATTCATCCTCGCGTGTAGGTCGGAAAATATCGAGTAGAGAAAGTTTGTTACCAACTGGACAGAGAGAATCAGATTGAAATAAAAATGGGGTTAACCACAAGAAGGTACGAGCTAGGGCCAATTAACGGGCGGAGCTCTGAAGGGAAATGAACGAAAAGAAAGAGAAACACAAGGGCCGGTTCTTTTCTTTTCGACTTTTCGATCCGCAAGAAACAAGAAAAGAATAGAATCGACGAGCGTAAGCAGAAGAGAGGCTGGGACCACTCCAAGCGGGCCAGCCTCGAACTCCTTTGCAACTGGAAGCTACTCAATAATTTCCGGAGAATTTCATTTCATCGCCCGGCTTTCGACGCAGCGGTGAAATTTTGCAAAAGTTTGCCGAGTTGTCGCTGCGATTGTGCACGACGCCACTTGCAAATTCTACGATCGCGGCGCAAGGGGGGAGGAGGGGCGGGTTCTGCAAACAAGGTGCACGCTCTGTCGCGGCCGTATCGCGGCACAATCCCGCGGCGAATTAATTCTGTTCCGCGTTCCCGGTATTTCGCTACTCCCAAGTCGCCTTCCTTCCTCCTCCCGGCGAGTTTCTCCGTTAGTTACAATTAACTCGGAGTAACGCGTCGGAAGCCACTCGAACGAACGCCTGTGAGTTAATAAAATAAAAGTAATAGAACCGCTGCCGCTGTATACACTCGTTGAACGCGACGATCGTGTCGTGTGCCACTCGGTTCAGAACTTCGAAACTGCAAAGGAAAACGAACGACTCAAGAAATTGGACGCTTTCGGGGTTTCGAACATGTTTCAATTTTGTCAAGATATTCTCTCTCTTTCATTTGATAAAATTTTCGGAATAAATGACACTTGATACATTGGTGATTATTCAGTCGAACGCAGTATAGCAAATTGTTTCATCTCTGTATTTAATTATCGATTTCTTCCGTTTCGTGATTATTTTGCTTTTTGTCGCAACTCGGAGCGTAAAGACACGAGGATTGGTACCAAAGTAACAAGCAAGTTTTACAACAGAGGTGGCTAACTGGCGGCCCACGAGCCGCACGTGACTCTTACCCCCACTCTTCGTGATCGCTAGCGCTATCCCCTCCACTACGTCGATCTGTCCACTGCCAGTTGAGAGTGCCGCGGCCACGATACTCGCGTTAAGTGTACATGTATGAATTATTCCCTTTCCTGTAGCTTCTAAAGTTAAAGGAAGATGAAGGGAAAATAGTTTGTGCGGCCTGCTGTGGAACTAATTTTCATGGTGGAAGAACTAACAGACTGATTGTGAATGGACTCGCGGCATGATAATTAAGTATAATTTTGTTCCGTCAAATAAATCCTACAATTTATGTGTACATCCGTGTTTTCAAATTTTTCACACGGAATTCAATTATTAAACAATTTTTAAAATGCAACTTTTACCTACTCTGCTGTAACCACTTTGTAACTGGTAACATTCGATTAATTACAGTAGTAGTATTCTTGATTCTTTACATTCGAAATCGAATTTTTAACGAGATAAAAGCCGCGTTATCTCAGTCTCGCGTTTCCTTTTTTTTCTATTTTCTTTCCATTTTTCGCCCGACGAGAGGAAAACGGCGTGACGTCGATAAATTCTATCTCGCACACGCGAAAGCTTAAAGCATAGTGGAGGAATATTGTCTTATCGCGTCGCGGCGAACGCACCAAACATGGAGAAATATTTCCGACCGCGCGTGTTCAAATTAATGGCAGCGTACTCTCGGTAACCCAGGCTGGGATTTATTTCCATATTGACGACATCAAGCCGATGTGCACGTCGATCGAGACCATCGCGCTCGAGCATCGAGAAATTTTTCAGCCGCTTATAAAGCCTCCTCTGCGCGCATTACCTGCGGTGGTTCTCGCAAACGCGACGAATTACTTGCTTGTGTTCTTTCTGCCGGACGACCAGTCGATTCGAGATTATGGAAATGAGATGACGATGGGTGGTCGTGAAAATCAGAAAGGACGATTGCACACTCGATTGGAGCGGATTTTGATTGACGTCAACCATAATAATTAGCTCTCAACAAATTAGATTCACGCGAATAATTAACAATCAGAATGACCGATGATTATTCGAGTAATTTCTTGACGCACGTCGAGAATTTCTTGTTCCAAAATTGCAATATTTTCTCAGCTCTAAGTATATTTCGACTAAAAAAAAAAATAGGCAAAAACAAATAATAAATTTACTATTTCTCAATAATTTCTATCCAATGCTATACGAGTTCGACGAGTTCAAATAGAAAGTGAACGAATTATTGTATACGGTTTGGTCATTCGTTATGGTCCGCAATCAATTGCCAGCGCAAGTGGTGAACCTATTTCTCCGAAAATTGCAATATTTTCTCAGTTTTAGGTATATTTCCAGTATAACCCAGGCAAATAATAAATAATTCTATCCGGTGATATATCGACGAGTTTAAAAGAAAAAGAAAGCGACGAATTATTGTACACGGTTTGGTCACTCGTTATGGTCCGCAATCGG
>NW_025110318.1:310441-322495 GCF_011392965.1 Frieseomelitta varia | reverse complement strand
CTATCCGGCGATATATCGACGAGTTTAAAAGAAAAAGAAAGCGACGAATTATTGTACACGGTTTGGTCACTCGTTATGGTCCGCAATCGGTTGCCAGCGCGCGTGGTGAACCTATTTCTCCGAAAATTGCAATATTTTCTCAGTTTTAGGTATATTTTCAGTATAACCCAGGCAAAGCAAATAATAAATAATTCTATCCGGCGATATATCGACGAGTTTAAAAGAAAAAGAAAGCGACGAATTATTGTACACGGTTTGGTCACTCGTTATGGTCCGCAATCGGTTGCCAGCGCAAGTGGTGAACAATTAAATAACTCAGCGCGAATTTTCCCGTTGCAGAGAAACGAAGAATAAGGAGAGCGAAGAAGAAAGAGATTGCTTCGAAGCTCGCGAAGGAGGAGGAGGAGGAGGTGGTGGTTGCGGAGAGACGCAGATCGTTCGTGATAGACAACAAGTGGTTTAGGCGATTGACCGACTACGTCGCTCAAATTCCATCGCCGTCGCCTGCGCTCAGGAGGAGGATCCTGGCGTTGAAGGACACGCCGCCGAGCGTGCTACAAAAAGAGTTGGCCGAGGCGAAGGAGGAGGCGCGCGTTTGGCAAGAGAGGGCGATCGCGAAGCGGCTTGGCTCCTGGGACGTCGAGAGAAAGCTCGAGAGGAAGAAATTAACGGAGCCAAGGCCGCAGGACACGACGAGGCAGGAGCGGGAGGAGGAAGCCGAGATCAAGTCGGAGGAATCGACAAGCACGATAATAACTCTCCCGACTAAGATCTCGCGGCGACGATTGCCACCGACGGAGGAGGAGCTGAGAAAGATCGAGGAAGAGAAGCGCTTGCAGCTGTGGAACCTGCAGAAACAGAAGATGAAGAAGTACGACAAACGACATCCGTACTATCCGCGGATATCCGCCGCGCTCGCGCGGATGCACTCGGACGAGACGCTGGACAAACGAGATTAAACATTTCTGTAAGTAAGTACACCACTGTTGGTTCATCAGGCGTGAGACAATCGGTCGTCATTGGGATTCAAGAGGCGGCATCTTGTCGCGAGAAAGGGATCGAGGTATCGCCGGCAGATTGGGAAATCGGGCAGCAGCCAGGGCAAACACAATCTCGCCGAGAAGTTTCGCCGAAGAAGAAATCCAAGCCGGCTCGCACGAACGATCTTCCTTCCTTCCTTCCCTCGGAACGGAAGTTCTTTCGACGTTATTACGCATTCGTCGAACGGAACCATAGAACTCTCGCAGAGAGAGAGAGAGAGAGAGAGAGAGAGAGAGAGAGAGAGCCTCTGACGTTTTCAACAGAAACTTTTTCACGCTCGTGCAACCTTGTTCCCCGCCGATTGATATTCATCCGCCGCTATTTCTTTCTACGACAGCATCGAATTCCGCTTAGAAACAGGTGAGTTAGCAGAAGCGAAAAAACAAGTGCCGAGTGAAAAGGGAACGATGGAGGAGACAAGTCGGACAGAGTTTCTCTCGCGAGGGCCACGCAGCCAGTTTTCCATTTATCGCCGGGAGTTTAAGCGAACCAAGTTCCCCGGCCAAGTTGCGTCAACGTGACGAGAGCCCAGGAGAGCACGGGAGCGAGATAATCCGCTCCGTGGATTATTCCGATGGATGAATCGACGAGGATGGCACTTGCAGGAGGGAAGGAAGCAACAGCTCGCGGAAAGTTTTTAGACTCGGTTCGAATATCGCGAAATATTGTGATGCTGCTCGTTGCGTTGGAATTTCTCAAGAGTCCGTCGGACACCCGAGGATCCGAGTTAATAAATGATCGATCGAGGAGACGAAGACAATACTATGGAAATCAAATACGATCTCCAACTCTGCCCGTATTATCTTCATTTCCTTCGAAGAGAGGCGCCGGAGGTGCTCGTTTCCGCGAGAAACTCGCAAGTTTTCTGCTTTCGCGAGTCGCTGGTTAAACATTGCGCCGTGAAAAGAAGAAGAAGAAGAAGAAGAAAAAAAAGAAAAGTTCCACCGTGGAAGAGGAGCTGGCGATCGAATGAATGGAAACTTTGGAAAGGAGAGTCGTCGATCGCGTTTCGACCAGCCATCGCGGTGATGATCTTCTGATTAATTATGCACGCTCGGGTTGACGGGGAACGCATCGATGCGAAAGTGGCCACGTAATTTGCGGCTTCCGGTTGAAAGCTTAAGTGCCAATTAGTCTCTGGTCACTCTCGAATCGTCTGTCAAGGAGAATCAGGACGCATCGTGCCAATCGGCATCTTTCTATGAAGATGGAGTCCTCGAGAGAAAATTTCACGTCGTTCTCTCCTGATGACGAATCGGCGATCCTTTACGCGACACGATCCAACATTTTAATCGAAATTTACTTCGTCTTTCTACCGTGTTTTAACGACGGCGCGCTTTTTTGATGCTCGACGAAATTTTCTAACACTTTTAATTGTGAGTTGTTTAGAAGAACGAAAGAAAGAAAGAAAGAAAGAAAAAAAAAAAAGAAAATAGAGGGAAAGCGTGGGGGAACTTTGTCAATTCTTTCGTTCGGCAATTTTTTGTACACCACTAAACGTTTTACGTTCCAATGAAACGAATAAACAGTTGACCAAACAGAGAAGTACATGCGTGTTACACTTTCATTACGCGCGATCGAATCGATTTCAGCGAGTGTGAACTTTCTCCGTGGCTGGCGCGCCCATTTCGTTTGTCGAAAATTTTGATTTCGTCCGCTTGCACGCCCATTAACCCAAAAAGTTGGCTCGGAGCTCGCACCGATTCAATCCGATTCGATTCTGAATTAACCTTTGAGCTAGTGAACACGGGAATTATCGACCGGCACAACACTTGCAATCGACGAGATGCTACGGCCATAAAGCCACCGGTGGTATCTCGCCGCGCTGTAAACAAGCGCGGGAGGGTTGGCTGGCTTTCGCCCGGGTAAAACCGAAAACTCTCGCACGTACATACAGATTCCGATCCTGGCCATTCGGATTCCAATTTCGTCGGCTTATTCGGCCAGGCCAGGAGAAATAAAGATTCTGGCTGCTCGGAACAATCGGAATCCCACCCTCCCAACCCTCTTTTTTTCCGTCGCTTCGCGATGCACCCGCGATCGATAAACTGGGAGGAAGTCAGTCCGGGACAAACCGGATGTGTACGTACACACACGTTATACTCGCGCATTAGCTGATGAGAGTAACGCGCTTATCGGGTTTATCGCGCGCGGAGCTAGGCGAAACCGGCGAAGCCAAGCTGAAAGAACCAAATCGATCGAAAGGAGAAAAACGCTGGGACGTAAAGGCGATACGAGATGGCGTTAACGTTAATTCTTGGGATTGGATTGGGCGGGATATTCGCCGGCACGGCCGTTGTGAAATATGTATTAGTTTGGTTATTTGGTAAGAGGCGAATTTTGAAGACGAGTAACAAAAAATCTTTTCGTTAAGTTTCTTTTTATTATTATTTGCGTTGACTGTGAATCTCTTCTTGTGAGAAACAAAAAACTTCGCCAAGTTCATTTATTATTTATATTGACTTTAGAATCGTTAGAATCTTTTCGCGTTCGAAAAATGTTTTCAATGTTTTCTTACACATGTTCTCATCTTTCTCAATGAAAAGAAGTTCCAAGAACGGTTCAACATCATCGTCAGAAACTTTGTAAACCGATTCTGACACTGTTTCCTCGCCATACACGTCAGATAATTTTTCACGAGTTTGCACAGCCTTCTTTTTCTCGTTTTCAGAGATAAATACGATGAAAATTCCTCTTCTGCCCTTTGATTCTGAAATCAAATCGTGCATTATCTTTCGCAAAAACAATCGAGCATCAGATCGCAAAATTTGCAGTTCAAAGCGAACCTTCGCTTACACGTTCGTCAGAGAAGGAGAAACCTAAAAAATTACTTTCTGGCCAAGCAAATCGCTCGTAACAGAACAACGTGCGAACGAGAATTCATAAAACGCGGGCTTCGTTCGAAAAAAAGAAAAAAAAAAAAAAAAGAAAAAAAAGAGACAGAACCGCCCCCGGAGTAAAAATATCTCGACATTTCGTTTGGTTAATGCGCCATCTGGATTTAGCTTTAACGTTATGATCATTCGCGGATCCGTGCGGATTTTCCGGTGGGAAATTTCAGAATCGTCGATTGCTGAACTCGAAACTAGCGGCGGTACGTGTGCCAGGATAATGCCCGGCGCGTCGGTTTGCGTTCGAGTGGTGTGGATTCGCCCCGTCTCTCTATGGAACTCGTTTGCAATCGGTGCTCCTCGTTCTATCGGCTTGTCGGTACACCGAATTCCTCGGATAACGTTTGCACTTGACAGTGTTCTAATAATTATTCCATTCGTGTCACAGAGGGAAGGGGGGTCGATTCCCACATGTAAACTCGACTATTTAATTAACGAATACTCGAGAGTGAAAGTATCGATACGTAATGTGTACTGAGTGGAAAGAAAAGTTTATCCGTGGCTATCATAGACGAATTCTACGCCTTCGATTTAATGGAGATACATGTAAAGAATTTGCAAAAATTGATCTTGACTTTGGACTTAAAAAAAATTTTTTTTTTTGCATTGAATTCTACTTGTCACGAAAGTAAAACTTTTCCAAGGAATCATAGGAGCCCAGGCAAGCTAATAGTCCTCTTGAAAAATGGTAAAAAAGTTTCTTGCAAACTTGTGCGTTCTAACAGCGACTTTATGGTTTCGAACGCGTGGATGTCTGTTTAATGTAATTTTCGTATCAAGTTTCACTGACATTTGACTTATCATAATAGTAGCATTAATCAAATGATGAAACTGTTAACATTATTCGAAATATAAACGTTACGTAATTATATGTAGACAACCACGCGTCCAGAACCATAAAGTCGCTGTTAGAACGCAGCGTTAAATGACGAAGAAAATTTTCTTGACACTTTTCAAAAGAACTATCAGGTTGCGACTTACGGTCGTTTCTTCGCAACGAATAGAACACGATGCAAAAAAAAAGAAAAAAATTTTGACCTTGAAATTCAAGGTCAAGATCAATTTTACGGCAGATAAACTTTACATGCATTTCCATCAAATCGAAGGTATATAATTCATCTATGACAAACTTTTCTTTCCTGTACAACTGTCGGTGTTCAAATCGAATTCGAGAAGACGATCGTTAAACTCACGAACTCGCCAAAGGCTGGGTGTTTTACATTGGGTAAAATTCAGACTCCAGCGAAGCTAGACAAGGGTAATTACAACAGTTATGATCATAATAGTTTCTGCCAGTCTCCTGTGTGTGTATGTATGCGTGTTTCGCGAAATAAATTGGACATAACCAGGGGGACATCAAAGTTGCCTGACTTTTGGTCAAAGGCAATTAGAGGGCAGCCTTTCGTGACGAGCGGTTTGCCCTCGAGCGGAAACTCGACAATTTTCGCCGCATCGGCGAGAATAAAGGAACGGCGAGCCGCCCGGGAAATTTGATTTCACGATCGTGCGCGAAGAGATCGATAAACAGAAATTATCACCGCCGGGAACTTCGATCGGACGGATGCGCGTGCGGCTATTCTCCGCGATTTCGTCAATGACGAAACGACCAACAGCGTGGTAATTTTCCCTGATTATCGGCAACCGGCGATCGTTTTTTCCGGTTCCCCAAAGCGTAACATTCCCCAAAGCGTAACATCACGATACACGTTTGATCGTTTTGTCTTTTACTTTTTTCTCGACGTTCAACGAAACATCGTTATCGAAATCACTTTGCTTCTCAGCCGTCTGTTTCCTCAATTCGCCTAATTGGCAGCGGGAAATTTCATAAAAATATATATTCGAGGATCTCTTTCTGTAACGTAACCTAGTGCGAGCACCAAGCTACGAGAGAGAGAGAAAGAGAGAGGATCCATCGCCGTGGGAAAGCGTGACACGAATGCAACAGCACGCGCAAAAGCCAACGGAGCGTCGATAACGCGAGACGATCGATTCGTTAAGGCAGAATGATTGCGTCGGCGGTTCCTGATGAAGCAAGTATTAGGAAAGAATTGAGAAATCCTGATTGCAATCTTTTGTCGACCGTTCCTTTTTCTCTCTCCTTCCCTTTCTCCTCTTTGATCCGGTCAGTCTTACAGATTGACCAACGAGTACGCAGTTCGAAGCCCGACGGGTTTTCATCGAGAGAACGTCTCGAAAAAAAATTATTGACAGAGACAGAACAGGTATCACGGCGAATCGAGTCTTCGGCAATTCCATCGCGACGTTTCGTCATCCCATCGTCTATCAACGATCGATCTGAAATGTGTATTTGACAAACGTTTCGAGACGCGCGCTTCGAGAGTAATGCCACTTTCGTGGGATCCCTTTCGGCGAAGGACGGATGATTAATCGGAGCAAGCAAAATTTCGCGGCCTCAGCTTCGGATCGTTGCATTTCCATCGGGACGTCGAAGGGTAATTGAGGTAAGAAACGTCTTAATTAACCACCCTCCGTCGAAACTCGACTCTACCCTGAAGCAGACCCGACAAAAAGAAGAATCGACCCGATATTAATTAGCAAAGAGGAAGCGTGAAGCGCGAAGGAGGGAAACTCTCGCAAGAAAATTCGACGGAGATTTTTGAAATTATAATCGCGCGTCTCGATCTCGACGTTCGGGCGAAGTCCCCCCCCCCCGATAAATTCGACGAGCGTGCCTCGGAATCGTTTCATCAAGCCGTCGGTCTCGACGAGAAGGTCCACAAAATTGCGGCCGTGTCGGGAGCGTAAAGGTGGCCATCAAAGCCCAGCAACGCGTTTGATCCACGTGTGATAAGTTTGATCGGACTGTTGCCTCGACGAGTTCTCTATTTATGCTCGATTCACGCGATAAAGAGGAGAGAATCCACTTCTGGCGCGGAGAAAGGACGAGGATGGGCCGTGATTCGAGGACGGTTGCTTACTCGCCTGCTTGCCTGCACGCGTGAATCTTCTCAGTCGAATTCCCCGGGTGTTTGTCGAAACAAGGCAAATATCGTTCCGCCTGGAACTTTATTCGCTCGGTGAATTCATGAATCTTTCAGCGTTCGCAACCACCCCCCACCTCTCTTTCCACCGAGCGAAGTCAGTGTCGACGCGGCGCGGCGCGGAGCGAGCGCGTTACAGACACGCGAATTATCGCGTCGCTTTTTGCCACTCTGGCGCGCTCTTTCATCGCCTGAAAAAACCTTCTCTCTCTCTCTCTCTCTCTCTCTCTTTTCGACGTACGTACATTTGGATTTTGTAGTGATTATGATAATTTAAATTTATATCGCAATACTACAAATAAATAATAACTCCGTAATTAATTTTGATAGTTTATATAAAAATATTGTCAATATAACAAAATATATAATTACTAATAATTCAATGACGATTAAATAATGAATGTTAAATAACGAATAATTCCTACGAATGAAAGTTAAATAACGAATGAAGAATTTCTACTATGGCTACAATATATATATATATATATATATACAAGTGTGTGTAAACATTTCCATGGTGATAATAAAATTAATAGCTATTTTCAAATATTCTATTGTTTATATTAAATACATATATCTCGACGGAACGATTTAATGAACATAGATGTCGTTCTAAATCTAAATTCTTCGAAGTAGAGGTCGCTGCTACAATTTTTTCAAAGATGGCGCCATCTCAGGAGACGCCATCTCTTTTTGGTTAAGCGCGAGCTGACAGAATAACCGGCAACGCCGACCGAATTTCAATCACCGAGAATTCTCATCGGAAGTATTTACGCGTCGGCTCTCCTGCGAGAATGGAGATCAAACGAGTGTTGGCGAAAACGCGAGCCGAGTTCGGCAAGCAGTGCATCTTCGACGTGCGCGAGCCGCAAATGGACGCCACTGTCCTACCGAGACCGGCCGACATGAACGACTACATCAGGAGGAGTCACTGTCACGTCGGGGTGCAGCACGCCAAGCAATTGGCGTTGCACGAGGTTAGCTCGAGGTGTTATTAAGAAGATTACGCCGCTGGTCTGAGTGCATTCAACCTGCCTGCCTGCTTGCTTGCACCCTGCACCCTCCATCTACATCCGCATCCTGACGCTGGGTTGAATCGACGTCGCGACCTTCCTCCACCTTTGTTACCGATCTCGATACGCGGATTTCCTTTTTCCCCATTCCTCTCGATACGCGACGTCGATGCAGCCAGAAACGCCACTACCATCTCATTAGTTCCTACGAGACAGTTAACGAGCCGCGTTTCAAACGTTTCATCAACCGGTTGCACGACATTTTGGCTGGCGTTCCAAAAATTCGATGAAGGAAAAAAGAAAACAGTGGTGTATTTAATAAGGATTATATCTTTAATGTCCCGTTTCGCGAATGCAGGAGCTTTTATCTTATTATTAAAATGACACGCGCTGTAGAAAGCAAAGGAGCTCAGTCATCCGATGCTAATCCAATTGAAAATGTTTGACCAATCATGAAGCATAGACGGGGAGGGACGCGTGTCTTAACAATGGAGAGTCCAAGTCGAATTCGAGACCAATACGGAGGTCTTTATCTGTCTCGTATGCTAAAAAGCACTGCTGAAGCTTGGACACACTAACAATATTACCAAAACGGGAAAAATGACCAATTTATGATTATTGTTTTATAATATTTGTTACGAATTCATATTTATACGTTTTATAATATTTGTATACCATAAATTCATTTCCACGAATTATAAATTTTATTATAAATTTCATTTCAACGATATATCATAAATTTTATAGACGTAAAGCAGCGTAATTTTTAGTAATTTAAATAATCTTTCGTAAAACGTATAAATAAAAGCTTGTGTACTCGATTCCATCTCTTTTACTTTAATGCCTCTAATGGAAATTTTATTTCAATCGCTAAAAATATGCTGCTTTACGTCTACAAAATTTATAATATATCATCGAAATGAAATTTGTAATAATTTGTTTTAATCGCCGGTTGTCCCACTGTTCATTAAGCGTGTAATGAAATAATAATATTTCGGTGCAAAATTTTTTATAAAAAGACTATCCCTTTCCAGAGAAAAAAATGGCGTTTCTTATTAAACACGTCTTTTTAACTTGATGATACAGAAATCAGTCTCGATCGCCGCTAATGAGAAAATTTTGTGAAAATTCGTTTCGTCGTTGATTCCAAGTACGAGATCGATACGTGTGCCGTGTCCGCTGGTAACTCGGTTGATTTTCACAATTTCGTTTCCACCGTGGTCGAGAACAAAGCCCGAGACAAAGCCTCGACGACGTAATGCGAGAGTCTCGCGAACAACAAGCAACCGAATCGCGGATATCTTTTGTGCTCGTGTTTCGCCGAGACCCACGCGTCTTCGCGTTCTTTATTTCACAGACGGAACCGAGGGAGGCAAGCGTAAAAAGCTCAAAAGAAGGGAGGAGACCCGAGGAAGCGCGAAAATTGAAGAATCAATGTTTATTTCGTTATTTTGCTAGCAGGGAGGAAGTTTCACGTTCGTCCCCGTGGCACGGTAACAAAAGCGGTATCAACTTGTTGAAAGCATTCAGTCAAATTCAGACAAGTCCTCCGGGAAACTTTGTTACTCGACGCATCGAGTATGCAATTTTATCTGGGACTGGAGGCGCAGTTTTCTCTGGTGTAGCATCTTGCAAGTGAAAAATTATAACCAATTATAACTGTATAACTATATAACTGTAATTACTACAATTATATAGATTATGTAAATTATAAATATAATTATTATATAATCTATATATATTATATATCTATATATATATCTATTATATATCTATATATATATATCTATATATATATATATATTTATATAATCCATATACAAATGATATTAAATCTATATATAAGTATGTAAATTATAAATACAACTAAATTATAAACTATAATTATATAAATCTATATTTAGCCATTGGCTAGAAAATCGGAAAAATCGGGTCGTACACGCTTCCCCAGCGCGTTCGTTAATGTTCAAAACCAAACCCTTAATGTTCACCGACCCTGATCGCGATAACTTTCCTCCTCTGGAAAAGCTCGACGCGAAGAAGCACAACGGTGATTATCGTTATTCTATCGCGTCGAACGTCGCATTACGCATACTGATTAATCCCGTCGTATCGGGCGCACGGTTGATAATTTATCCATTAACAAGCACGGAATGCCAGGATACGCGCGGAATATCAATCAGGCTGTTAAAATCATTTTTCACCCCCTTTCGTGAAATCGTCACGTTCGCGCGATAAATTCAAGGAAAAATCGGTGGAATTCGGTCGAGAGCACAGGTCTTGAATCTTCGACTTGAATCTTCCAGATCTCTCTCTCTCTCTCTTTCTCTTTTTTAAATTTAGGTTCAAACGGTGAGAAGCGCGACGAGGAACACCGGAATGTATCACTTCGAAGGCGGATGGCCGAAGGATATTAATCCGCGAGACGAGGAGATTACCACGAGGTATCGACGAAGGGTCGAGAAAGACGACAATTGGGCACCGAAGCTGCGTCCCATGTTCGAGGTATGTTGTCGCTCGAACACCCTAACCCAGTTACTAAACTCCGTTCCGTGACGATCGCGAGAGTAAAGATTAACAGAGAGACAAACCTTCTCGCGAGAGTGTTCTACGGAATCGTAGAAATCTTTCGACGCGACTCTCGTCGGTAAATCGCAAGTTTTCTCGCCAGATGATGGAGCACCACGTTCTTCAAAATGGCACGGTGAACATTTACGAGCACTATTTCGACGACATGATACCAACGCCGTTGGTGCAGCCTTTCGGTTACAGGTGAGTGCCGTTAAGAATCCGACTTACCCTCGATTCCTTTCGCGCGTGCGAAATTCATTCATTAGCATGACGAATCGTTCCTTCGCCGACGACTTGTCTTCGTGTCATTCGGTAATTTTCTTGGCTTATTCTTTTTGTTTTCTAGCGTTCACATTTTCTCGAATCGCGCTCGCACAGTTTTAACAAACTTCAATAATGACGTTCGTTTTTTTAAGTTCGATCAACTTTCCCCTCGAGACGTACTTCTCGAGACGCTGCTTAATCGACCTTTCAAAGTCCTCGTTGCGACAAATTGCCCGGCTGTTCGATATTGAACTTTGCTCGACGATTAACGTAATATAACGATCTTCAGGTTTCGCGAATTTATCCGACGTTGTTTGCCAGAAAGATGCGGAGACGGCGCAACACTCACGGCGATCATCTTCATGAAGCCATCTTCTTTTCCTTTCTCAGAACCGTGAACTTGTACAATGATCCAGAAACGCCCAAGAGACCGGTAACCAATATCTCCTGGTGTCCGGATTCTGGCAACAGGATAGTCGTATCTTACTGCTTCTTGGACTTTGGCAAGCTGCCGGATTACAGTAAAAAGCTATACATCTGGCAGGTCGGTACGTAGAAAGAAAGAAAGAAAGAAAGAAAGAAAGAAAAAAAAAAAAACGTCCCCGCTACGCTTTCCCATTTCAGTCCTGGCTACCGCCATTTTCACCGCATCGGGAAGATCGCGCCACCGGCATTTCCATAGTTTTGCGTCTCCTTGCATACTACAGTCGAGGGATTAAATACAGTACAAAATAATGGAAACACCTCGTTTACTTGAAATATTCTTTGTTAACCTCTTGCGCTGGAACGACGTGCAATGCACGTCGAGAATTTTTCGTTCCAAAATTGCAATATATTTATATACTTAAAACTGAGAAAATATACTATAAGTATACTATAAGTATAGTATACTTATGGTATAATATACTATAATACTATAAGTATATTATACTATACTGAGAAGATAATAAAACTCTAATAAATAATAAAACTGAAAAAATATACTATAAGTATACTATACTGAGAAAATAATAAAACTAAGAAAATATACTATAAGTATACTAAGTAGTATAGTATACTTATGGTATAATATACCATAATACTATAAGTATGTTCTACTATACTGAGAAAATAATAAAACTAATAAATAATAAAACTGAGAAATGTACTATGAGTATACTAAGTATAGTATACTTATAGTATAATATACCATAATACTATAAGTATGTTATACTATGCTGAGAAAATAATAAAACTTAGAAAATATACTATAAGTATACTAAGTATAGTATA
>NW_025110318.1:299877-310399 GCF_011392965.1 Frieseomelitta varia | reverse complement strand
TATAATATACCATAATACTATAAGTATGTTATACTATACTGAGAAAATAATAAAACTAATAAATAATAAAACTGAGAAAATGTACTATGAGTATACTAAGTATAGTATACTTATAATATAATATACCATAATACTATAAGTATGTTATACTATGCTGAGAAAATAATAAAACTTAGAAAATATACTATAAGTATACTAAGTATAGTATAACTGTAGTATAGTATACTAAGTATGGTATATTATACTTAGAGTATAATATACCATAATACTATAAGTATGTTATACTATACTGAGAAAATAATAAAACTAATAAATAATAAAACTGAGAAAATATACTATGAGTATATTAAGTATAGTATACTTATAGTATAGTATACTAAGTATAGTATACTATAATATAATATACCATAATACTATAAGTATGTTATACTATACTGAGAAAATAATAAAACTAATAAATAATAAAACTGAGAAAATGTACTATGAGTATACTAAGTATAGTATACTTATAGTATACTTATAGTATAGTATACTAAGTATAGTATACTTATAGTATACTTATAGTATAGTATACTAAGTATAGTATACTTATAGTATAGTATACTAAGTATAGTATACTTATAGTATAGTATACTAAGTATAGTATACTTATAGTATACTTATAGTATAGTATACTATAGTATAATATACCATAATACTATAAGTATGTTATACTATACTGAGAAAATATACTATAAGTATACTAAGTATAGTATACTTATAGTATAATATATTATAAGTATACTATAGACACTCGCGTTCGTATTCTATATCAGCTGGAAGCTCGTAATTCGCGTAAGAGTTACGCTCCAACGCGACTCAAATCCAACCGGCTCTCGGTTGGCTCTCAGATTCGTCAACGATCCTATTGAAACGAACACGATGAAGATCACTCGGGATAAAAAAAGGAACTCTCTTTCTTCTCTCTCTCTCTCTCTCTCTCTCTCTCTCTCTCTCTCTCTCTTTCTCGCATAATCCGGATTATGAAACGTCTGTACCGTTTGACGAGCAGACAATCCGAACAAGCCTTACATGGGCTTGGAGCCTTCCTCGCCGTGCGTCTGCTGCGAATTTAATCCCCGAGATCCTTCCGTCCTTGCCAGCGGTCTTATGACGGGCCAAGTCTGCAATTGGGACACCAGAACCGGGAACACGCCCGTCCAGTACTCTCATCTGCTGTACAGTCACAGGTAAGCGCGTGGTTCGTCAGATTTTGGCTCAGCGGACTAGCCAGTAATGAGACTTTCATTGCGTAGTCTTGTCTGAATCGCTTTGTGATATTATAATCGTATTATACCTTCATTGCACGGAAAATTATTGTTCCTCATTGACGATGGAGGCTAACTCTCGTGCATAAGTTGCGTTGATTAGTTGAGACTACTTCGTTAAACTCCAGTTCCAGTAGAATGACTTCTGTTTCGCGTGAAACCACCAAGATGTGGACTTCCGAGGAGATCCTCCAGCTCGTCTCTTGATGAATTTTGCAGCTGTCCATCTAACTGGTTGCTATCACAGAGAGGTGCGAGTTCCAGTGTCCTGGATCGTACTGGCGCACTTTTGACTGTACCAGTGGAGAAACTGACTTTCAGACAAAACTCTCTCTTGGTAGTTTCGTAGATGAACTCGTCCTCTGGTTCGTCCCACGACGAATCCTACAGCTGTTGATCCGACTGGCTACTATCACGGCCAACGTGATGCGAGTTTCAATGTTCTGGATCGCACTGGCGTATTTCTGTGTACGCTGTACTAGTGGAAAAGCTGGCGATTCTCGGAAATGGACTCCACTTCAATTAGCTTCTATCACGAGAGTTCCAAACGTGTCCTTGGCCTGCAACGAACGCGCCTGACTGACTGTACTAGTGTGATTCCGTCTCCAATGTGACTTTTATCAGACAAGACGATGCGGTTCAAAGGTCCTTCTGCCTCCAAGGACCAGAAAGTTTCTTCTTCTATTCGAATTCTCTTGAAGAATGTGACAAGAAATACAGGGGGAATTGTTTGACATTCTTGCGCTAACAGAGGGATTCCCTCGGTCGTTTGACGAACACTTCTTCCAGAGAGAACGCCTCGCTGTTCCGAGTCCCAATATCGAGGAATCCTCTACGTCTCCGCGTCTTGTTTTATCCGTAAACCATTCGGTCGCGTCGGAGTCCGCAGGATGTTTTCCCTGGGTTTCATTTCGCACTGCGACGAAACGTAAGTTTCCCTTTATTGGGAAGCTTCGCTTCTGCCTTTAGGACGTGCCTTTAATGCTGCTAGAACACCTCCCTCCCGGTGGTTCTCCTGTCCCCTTCACTTATCGAAACTTGACGTTTCAGAGAGTTCGCGAACGCGGTGAAGTGGCTGCCGACGAAGAGCAACACGGAGTTCTTCTCGACGTCGAGCGACGGGAACGCGATGTGGTGGGACACGCGGCAGCTCCGGCAACCGGTCGAGATGCTCATGTTCGACTTCGAGAATCCGAACGAGCCGGACATGGACCGAGCGATCGGCGTCTCCTGCCTAAACTTCGGCCCGATGGTCGGCACCATGTTCATGTTCGGTCTGGAGAACGGTGTCGTCGTCACTGGCTCGAGGAAAGCGCGTACCAACGTCGAGAAGCTGTCAGTTAGGTTCAACGCTCACTTCGGCGAGGTGAAGTCCGTCGACCGGAACGTCTTCAATCCGCTGGTTTTTGTGACTATTGGCGACTGGAGAGCTCGCGTTTGGGCGGAGGACACCAGAGAAGACTGTCTGGTTTCCACTCCGTATGTTAGTTTTTTCTGTAATATTCACTATCCCTGTACAGGGTGGTAAGAAAAGTTTGTCTTGATCCTGAATTTCAAATTTCTCTTTTTTTTTTTTTTTCCATTGTATTCTACTCACCAGGAAGGTAAATCTTTCCCAAGGAACCATGGGTCGCAACAGTACTCTTGAAAAATGGCAAAAAGTTTCTTAATCATTTAACACTGCGTGCTAACAGCGACTTTATGGTTATCTATATTACGTAACGTTTATATTTCGAACAATGTTAACAGTCAGTTTTATCATTTGATTATTTAGACTCACACTGCTATGCAACGACTGTGATCAGTCAAACGTTAGTGAAACCTAATACGAAAATTATTTTAAATAGGCATCCAGAATCATAAAGTCGCTGTTAGGACGCGCGCGTTCACAGTGTTCAATGATTGAGAACCTTTATTGTCATTTTTCAAGAGAGCTACTAAATTGCGACCTATGGTTTCTTTCGAATAGCGTCACTTTCTTTGTGATAAGTAGAATACGAAAAAAATTTCAACCTTGAAATTCAATTCGCCAGAGTGAATTTTGCGGCTGATTGTTTTTGCACGTATTTCCTTATCAAATCGACGTAGAATTCATCTACTTTTCTTTCTACCCTGTACAATTCCCAACGTTAGATAGGCAATATTTGTGCTCTTGATCGAATTCGACCTGCGTGATCGTTTCATCGGTAGATTCTTGCGAGAGTATCCAACGGGCGGCTGTTGGAACAAGGCGAGATTCTCTGTTTTCTACGTAACAACCGACACCGGCCAACTGCAGGTCTGGGACATTCTTCAGGGTCTTCGCGCGCCGGTCTTCACGCTCAAACTGTGCGATGAGAAACTCACTGCTCTCGCGCCTTGCGAAGAGGGTGCTTTTCTTACGATCGGCAACTACGCCGGCAACGTGTTCCTCGTTGAACCGAACGAGTTCTTTCAGACGTTCGACAGGAAGGACAGAGCCGTCCTTTCGGAGGTAAGCCAGTGGAGGAAAGTCGCCTAATATGGGGAGGTCTAAAATCTTACCGACTGTGAGTAAGAGGTGCTGCTGTCTATCCATAAAGAAAAAAATAAGAAACCATTTAAATAAAAAATAATATAATTATAATTGTCATCTTTAGAAAAGATATTTTAAAACATCTTCAATTGTAATTATTGTTGCCTTTATAAAAGATATTTATAAAACATTGTCCTATACTGTGAACACCTGCCCATAATAAAATTTCTGTGGACAATATGATTGTGGGAGATCACAATCTGACAGAAAAAATTTTTAAATTTCTCTATTTAGGCTGAATTTATGAACTTCTAAAAAGAACGTCCACGGTATTAGGCGATTTTTTTATACGACGAACCCGATTCTTTTCAATCGCGTGAAACAACAGAGCGCTCTCTACGCTCTCCAATTTTACACTCTGGAAATTTCCCCTCCGTTTATAAACTAACCAAACTAACATCGCCGTCTAATTTCCCGACGATCGAACAGTTCCCAGTTTGGAAAAACGACGGTCTTCCCGTCTCGTTTAGTATTTAGACAGATGCTCGAAGATGACGAAGGCAGTGGATCAGCGGATAAAGGAGATCAAGCTGGCGCAGAGGATCGCGGCCGAGGATCAGAATGCGGATCCCCAGGCCAAGGACAAAAGGAGGATGAAGTCGAAAGTGAGCAAGGTGCGCGAGTCGAAGATAAACAAAGAGCGGGAGAGAAGCACGCAGAAGGAGAAGAAGAAGATCAGAGACGACGTCGCGCATCTTTTGGAGGTTGAGAAGAAGTACTTCGAGGCAGTGCAACAGGTAATGAAAAGCAATCGAGAAATCGATGTCTCAATAGATTGTCCTGAATCCCAGTAGATTCTGCAACTTTGACATTCGGATTTCTATTTTCTGTTCTCTCTCTCTCTCTCTCTCTCTCTCTCTCTCTCTCTTTCAAAAAGCGATAAACGTGACAAACTGTTAACGAGCAGAGGCGAAATCAAATTTACTCGGATGAAATGAAACTCGCTCCGAGTTTAATTCGAAAGTTAAAAACCAAGCGGCTGCAGGTGCAATTCAGAGACGGCAAAACAAACATTGGGATTGATCGAACATCCGAACGGGAGCGAGAGCAACAATAAGAGAGACATGGATGTTTAATACTTGCGATTTTAATTACACTGTCACTGATCTAATTCAGTTGTTCGTTCGCCCAGGGTCTCGAGGCCTACGCGTCCGAAACCGATCCGGACGTGATTCCGGTTCTGATACCGACGGTGGCGAGGAAAGTGGAGAAGAAGCCAAAGACGTCGCGAGTAGTCGAGAAGCTCGACGAGGAGCGGAAGGTCTATGCGAGGCCTCGAAAGTCCCTGATAATAGTCAAGAGAAAGCCGAGAGCCCCGTTGAAGTCGGTGCTACGTGCGGTGGAAGTGCCGAGAGAGGACAGACTGTTGATCTCTCCTCTCGATCTGATGCCGGACGAGGCGAAGAAGGTGAAGAAGAAGAAACGCAAGGCGTTGTTCGTGCTGCCGCAGCCCTGCAAGGGAGAGATCTGCAAGCCGAAGGTCTGCTGCTGGCGACCTGGCGTGAAAGCAGGAAGAAAGAGGCGATCGAGAGGAGAGAGAAGATCGACTTCGGGCTCTGCTGTTTCTGTTAGATCGGCGGATAAATGGAGGCGTCGCGGTATGGAAAGCAGAGCGCTCAGAGAAATGCGAGAACCGCCTACGGTGCTCAAGGAGGAACTGCTGGAAGCCATGGCGGAGATTGAAATGGCCAAGAAGCCTAGGGTTCGATTATCCGTGAAAGCTAGGTAAGATTTTGTTATCTAATTTATTTTAATTATTTTCTTACATTTTATATCAATCATTTAAATTATTTCTCTTTCGCTACGACGATCGCCCGCTATTTCGCACTGTTTCGTATCTTGTCTCGCTACTCAGATATTTTTCTAGTGTCATTTCATCGTGTTTCATTCGGTTTGTTGATGTTTCATGTTTGCCTGATGTTTCGTTGCTTCTCACGTGCGAGACGGTCCATTAATATCGATACAAACGCATTTTGCATCAGTCTCGAGAGCCTAAATCCCGTCTGAACGAGATGCTTAATTTATTTTGACGAAAACTGCGAGATTCTCTTGGCTTCGTGTCAACATTTGGTTGGTCAATGTTGCATCGTCCTGCAAACGCGTGGAGAGAAGAAATTTCGATTTCAGCCGGCTTCGGATTTCTGTCCCCCCTTGCAAAAAAAAAACTTGGCTCCTCTTTGTTATGTACAGCGATTTGAGTTGCTGATTCAAGAAAAATCTTCATTTACAATTCTCCTTCAATCTGAGAGAAGGTCGAAAAGATCGATCTCGCGGAAAAAGTTAATCGAAATTTCTTCCTCGTTTTCTTCGCGGACGAGTTTCGAAATTGCAGAATTCGCTCGTTTACGCTTCTTCTTGCTCACCTCTCCTCTCCCCATGCAACGAATTTCCATCGAGTCGCGCGCAAACTGTACAATCCCAAGTCATGTCAGTCAATCAAGGAAAAAATTTTGTTAAAAATCGATAAAATTTTGACGTCCGCCCAGAGTTGCAAAGCGCCCGCCTGAAAAGGCAAGAGTGATCAGATTGGCGAAGAGCGAATCGAGAGCGGTCGGAGAGAAGGACCTTCCAAGGACGGAGGAAGTGAAAAGGAAGAAGAGAACGATACAGGATCCGTGCAGCCCACCGATGAGGAACATCGTCGAGGAATTGTATCTGACTATGTTTGGCCAAGCTGCCCGGGCAGCATCGTCGGAGGAAAAAATCGTGGGCAGAGATTACTTGGAGGAGTACGAACGGGCAAAGAAACGAATTCATCCGCGAATATCGGAGTTCCGGCACATGGAGTGACAGTTCACCGCCACTTGGGCCGCGAAACGATTAGCATTCGAGAGTTCTCGATCAGATCCTCCGTGATCCGACACACCGTGGACAGACGCTACTTAATGTAATTTTAAGCTCAGTTTCATCGACAGTCGGCAAACCTCGCCGTATAACATTCCGATTCGCCGAGGTTTTGCCTCGCAGGGATTAAGCGGCCCGCTCGTTAATACACCTTGTAATTTAAAGCGACGTCTCTTCCGTACGGTGCAATTTATTTCGGCGAAGCGTGGAAGCACGCCAACCGGGTTGCACGGCACCTACGGCCACCGCCAGGTATTTATCGCGTTGCGTTTTGTTCCTCGAGAGGATTTGAATTAAATTCCTCCCGATTTTCTTTCGCCCAGCTCTCCTTGTGCACGAGAAGGAGCGAGAAAAATCGGAGCGAGAGGGAGGGAGAGGAATAATCTTCGCTCCTCGTAAGGGAACTTTTATCGCTAATAAAATTAGTGTTACGTATTGTTATTGTTCGCGTATGTACATATATAATTGTAAGAATTTTGCACGCGTGCCAGTTTGCGCGAGATGAAATAAAATCGGCGAACGAATCCCGACGTCGAATGTGGTGTCTTTTGAAATTTTTCCGAAAAAACGATCCACGAACGAACGTTCCACGGGATCCCAACGAGAGAGGAGGAGGTGTTTTGCTTTATTTTGCAGAGTTTCGTCGAAAACGGGAGGGTGGAAGAGCTTATATAGTTCAGCTTTGGAACGTTTTCGAGATCGTCGCGTGATAAACTCGAAAAGGAAGGTCTAACAATCCTGACCGGGGGCCAGTTCCGGGCAGAGCGATGCAAGAAGACATTTCCTGGCCTAGTCCGCGACCATGTCCAGACCAACTTCCGGACCACTGGATGGTAACTCGCATACAAAGACATACTTGCCGCTTCTGGCGGTAGGATACGTCAATGTCGGGCGATAATGCACGATGAAAGGGACTCGATGTCGGCTTTAAATTCGCGTTTACCAGTCTCTGAAATCACTCGAGAACTTTCGACTGTCATCTCGGGTCAAATTCGAGAGGTTAAACGTTCGAGAGGCGTGTCGACAAAAATTGAAACTGTGGAAGAGTTTTCCTTCCACTTCGTTTCTGGTCGTCCAAATAAAAAAATCCTGCCGTTTTCCAAACAGCAATTGTCGCCTCTTCGCGAATCCGAGTGCGCCGCGCGGGCAATCCGATTAATCTGGAAAACGGGAGGAACGTTTTGCGCGCGTTAAAAAAAGGAGCCCGGAAGGGAAACGAAATGGCAGAGAGGTCTGAAATACGAGATCCGCGAAACGTTTGGCGAGAGTCCAGATTCCGCGGCGTCCGGATTCACGATCGTGCCCGCCGAGCGAATCTTTCTCTCGAGACCGAGAGATGCTGCTAGTAATCACCGATTTCTCCGGCGAATATTCAATTTCGAGGGGCGCGCGACTTTGAACGAATCGGCCAGCAATTGCCTACCGCCTCGTTTGCCTAGCTGCGACCAGCTTTATCTTCGTCTCAAAAAGATCCCGAATCCGAATCGAAACGATCGAAAACTTTGCTAATTTAACGCGCAGCCTTCCCCTTTGCTATAAAACGTGCAATCCTTTGAGCAAAGTGGGTTCCAGACGATCGAACGACTCGATCCCGGTGCAAACGGCTCGATAATTGGCAAGCTAGCGCCAAGTTCAAGTATCACAGGGATTTCGATAAGAGCGCATTTTGAAAGGAAACAAACTGTGTGGAAATTAGGAAACTTTCAATCAACCAAAGTTTCTGAACGTTACCTTGAAACTACCGAGATGATGGAAACGACCGATTCGTAATTTTTATTCGATATATTACAGACGTAAGGCAGTGTACTTTCAGAGATTTAAATCGTATTTCACAGTTTTTCCATTTCTTTCACTTTAACATCCTTGATGAAAATTCTGTGCCGTAGTCTTTATTTCAAATTTTTTGAATTAACATTTAATTTTAAAAATTTTAAAATTAACTGATAGTCTCTCACTTTAATATCCCCGATGAAAACTCTGTGCCTTAGTTTTTACTTTAAATGTTTAAAATTAACCGATAGCCTCTCACTTTAATACCCCTGATGAAAACTCTGTGCTTTAGTTCTTACTTTAAATGTTTAAAATTGACAATTAATTTTAAAATTTTAAAATTAACAGCGATAGTACCAGTGTTAATTTAAGCGTGCAACACGGCTGATCTTCACTTTTCGAATATCTCGATAACCTACAAAGAGTAAAGCTAACGCAGGCCCGGTCTCGTCTCGAGGATTTCGACCAGCTACCTCAAATATTCCCTTATGCTGGAATATCGGCGCATTTTCTTCGAACTGAAACAGCTACCTCGCGAAATTCCACGAAACGAAGCTAATCGGATTGCGCGTTCGATCTTGGCTCACGCGTTTCCGCGATATCCCTGTGATGTTTCGCGATATTCTATTCACCACTGCGGCGTCATGAAAAATCAAGGAATTCCAAACTGACGTTTCTCAAGAATACAAGCGAATACTCCCTTCCTACGTATAAACGACGTGACAATGAAAATGGAAGATTATCCGGCCCCTCTTACGTCATTTTGGGATCGTTGAAAACCTGTTAATATCGAGTTTGACTCACATAATTCTCGTGGAAATTTTCTAAATGTTCAACAATCGTAATTATGACTGCTGTAATATCTTTGAATAATTTTAATACATATATTAAACAATCTTTATTATTTTTTATTTTATATTCAATTATTTTACACATACTTTAATCTATCGATTGCTAAAATTTAACGACAGAAGATTATTTATTATATTTAATTATATTTTTAAACTGTGAATAAATTTATTTATTCAACATTACCATTATTATCTAGAGTTATATTAAAATGAAATTTTTGACATGAAATAATAAAATTTAATAAACTATCATCATGTGTATATTTATTGTATATATTGTCATTGTTATTATGAAAATATTTAATTGAATGATTGTTAAAAACCTCCCAATCGAGTTAAAATCGAAACGTCAAGCATCGAAATATTATAATTGTCAGTTAGCTTTTAATTCGCACAATTCTCACAGAGATTTTCTAAATATTCAATATTCAATAATCGTAATTATGACAGCTATGATATAAACAGAGGAAACTGTTCTTCAGAGGAAATGGAGAGAGGAGTTAATAAGCGAAAGACATGTGGAGAGGGCAGTTAATTGGTTAAAAACAGGAAGGAATAAACATGTACTGCGTGTATAATATTGTCGTGCATAATAAGAAAGCGTGAGATATTAAACGATATTAAATGCAGCATGCAATTTGTAAACCAAGTTCGTTCCTCTATCTTTCGACGCTGGAACTATCGTTAATAGCAAACAAACAAAAAATGATAATTAAATAAATTAAAAAAGTGATCGTAATTGTGTGCGTTCGCGAACAATGTCCCAACTTGTCCTACATCTATCTTGCGTTTACGTTTCGAAGAAAAATCGTTCCACAGGACGCAGGTATCTGTAATTACGTCCTCGTTATCGCTGGTAGGGATTCGATTCTTGCCAGAGCGTTTGATCCAACCTGAACGTAACCTTGTTTCCACCAGTAAGAAGATTACATTGGAGCAAGTGACAGGGACGAATCAAAGGGTATCGCTCTGGGATATCGTGTAATCCCGCAAGTAAAGCGAGTCGATCCTTTGCTTAGCGTTTCCCCGCCTGCCCGCCGCGTCGTCCCGCAAGCCGCAAGAAAACTGGAAAAACGGGAAAGCACTCGCTTTTACCTCGAGCTTTGTACCCATCGATTATTTGTATCTCAAACGCTTGCACCGATCTCCCACGTTATTTCTTTCCTTTCTTCTTCTTTCTTTATTTTTTTTTTTTT
>NW_025110318.1:296545-299601 GCF_011392965.1 Frieseomelitta varia | reverse complement strand
TTTTTTTTTCTTTCACTCCCCTCCCCAGTCAATGCGATTTCTTTCCAAGGGTAGAAAATACGGCAAATCGAAACGAAAGGCGAATTTCCGACTTATCATTATTCCGAAAGTATCTCAATTTCCCATTCGATGCAAGTTGTACAGCGAAATTGTCTTACCATATCGGATCGCGCTCTTGGTTCCGAGTTTCGATTCAAATTTTAAACTCGAATATTCAGTCATTTATTTCAGCGTGTGAAATAAAATCGTCAAGCAAAGTAAAAGAGAAGAAGAAAGTATCTTTTGTTCGGTGAAACAGCTGAGAACGATAATTGGGAGCTTAACTATTAAAAATCGAGTGACATCGAGTTTGAAATGCGATACACAAACTGAGAGGCAGCTCATTAGAGACGATAATCCTCATGAGGGTGCGCATTTTTTATCCGGCAAATCGGGCGAATCCCTCGGATCCAAACGAGTCCATGGCGAATTGCACAGGTGGCACAGGTGGAAACGTATCGTGTATCGAGTCCCAGGCAAAGGTAATCGCGAAACACCACCGCGACATTAATGCAATCGATATCGAGCACGTAGCACGCCAGCTGGACGCGAATGGTCGCGCGGTACGATGATCAATTTACCGTTTAATCGCAGAGAAGTTGATACAACCTGCTACATCGCCTACTCGTTACGCGCCAGACATTAGATAGCCTCGTTATTTATTAGACGTCATCGATTTGCCTGGGAACTAAACTGGCCAACGATGACGCGATTGTCCCTTTCCCCTAGAGCGCCATTTTCGATTCGACTCGTCTCGAACGATCTGTAACCTAATTCTATTCGAGGCCGATTCTCCGGTTGATTCGATCGAGCGCCAGTCGAACGTAACACGTTGATCCAATTGTCAGAAAAATCGTCCAGTATATTTTCTCTGGCGACTGCACACAGACAGTTTCGTCGATGAGGGGGTAATTTATGAACGTTCGGTACATTTTTGAGATATCACGGTAGAGCTGCACGTGTCGAAGCTCTGAAAGAGAAGAAGTGATCTCGTATCTTGCTCCAAGCCTTTCCGCTTGTATTTTCTACGAAGCAATTTTTATCTAGCAGGCAGGCTAGAGCCGTTGCATTAAGCGGATTTGCAATTTTTCACGAGCAGCCTGACGCCGGTGGAGGGAAAGGGCCTGCGGCCAGTATTATGCAAATGGGCAAAGTGTAGGTATAGGACAAGCCATTAAAACGCGGAATGACGAATGACGCGCTACGTCGCACCTGTGCCGCGTCTTTCATGATAACGATTCGATTTCCGAAGAGAAGCGTTCGCGACGCGGCAGTCGAGCGAACCTTAATTAACATATTAGAATCGTCGATTTATTTTATGGCTCGGTAAAGACAAAGTGGCAAAGTCTTTGCCATCGTCTGTCCAATTTCAATTTGTTACAATTGTTACGACTATAATTTTAATCGTTGATATTCGTACGGCTTCTATAACCCGTATAATTGTATTACTTATTAACGCTAATAATGCATATTGTTTGATCGATGTTTTTCAACCATTCATTTCCATCTTTTAAACGCTCATTATTTAGCATCACCTTTATTACGTTTAAAAATTTTTTATAATTGTATCACTTTTTGTACTATAATGAGTATTTTTCTTTGTCCGTGAAAAATGAATAAATTAATAAATATTGTTGATGAATATTTATACCACACGATCGAGCTTCATTCCGCTCTCGTTACGTGAGCATGCACGAGGAAATTCGGATTTAAGGATAATTTTGTAGAAATTCATCGTGTATGATCATTTCCCGTATAATATCGTTTACACGAGTCGCGAGCTTTTCAGTTTCAGCGTTCCTTCTCCCTTCCCCTTCCCCCTTAAATTATCAATTTTTACAATTGTTTAATTCCTTGTAAATTTGCACGACAAAGTGACGCGAACTTCCACGTTTATTAGGCGACAAGAGACGAACACTTCTCTTCGTTTGTCATACAATTTTCGAAAGGACAATACTCGAGCAAAGTAGGATAATTTGCAACATTAAATGAGATAACAAGATTAAATATCGTAATTTCTAACTCGCTCTTTCTATGTACGTGTATATATATATATATATATATATATATATATATATATATATATATATAATATATATATCCTACCGTAAGTATGTATAACCAATTTCTCTTTTTTCATAATGTCAACTCTTTTCGTGGTTATCCGCGGCATTCCGCTTCGCAGGCGATCTTCCAGTATCTTTTAATTACATCATTCACCGTACTTTTCCCTACAGATAACGTTGAAGCAATTTTCCGAGACGACTTCCCCGCTTCTGACAACTTTATCACAATGTTTTCGTTTCAGTAACTAGCTACCGGCTGAAGTAATAATTCCGCGTGATATTATTTGAATGTAAACGCTCACCTTTTCACTGAGATAGAACAGAAACCGACCGGGAACATTTGAACGCATTAATTAATTAGAAAGGCAAAATAGTCATTGGTTCCTTTAAATAAATTCTTACTTCTTACCACTAACAGAAACGCCTTGAAACTTTCAACCTTTGTCAAAGAAATATTGTAGAAACGATCCACCGAGGATCTTTCGAAACGTCGATTTTGTATATCGAAATCATTCTCGAGTCGTTTCATACCCACCTAAAGTGGGTCAAGCGCCTAAGTCAACGAAGATCCGATTCGAAAGCGTTGAACGCCATCTGCGACAGAAGTCTCGTCACTGACCTTTTATTAAAAACTTATAACAGATACACGGTCGGGAACTTTGGAACGCGCCAATGTAGTTTAATTGTTCTTTAAATATATATATACGAAGTCAAAATAGCGTTGATTTCTTTTTGCAGTATTTACAAATGTAGTATCGTAGCTATTTTATTTATATCATATTATATTATAATCTATATATATATATTTATATTACATTATATTATATTTATATTATATTATACCTGTAGTTGTTATATTTTAGTCGCATTTAATTGTAACGTTAATAGTTTATAATATGAAGAAGCGCGACGTTGTCGTGGAGCATTTTTTTTTTTTTTTTTTTGAAAAAA
>NW_025110318.1:291936-295327 GCF_011392965.1 Frieseomelitta varia | reverse complement strand
TATTTTGAATAGCATGATGTCCGAATATTAATAAGAGTCACTGTACGTAGAAAATGAAAAATGTGTTTTCGTCAGTAAAGTCGTACCGTACCGGTATATATATATATCGGTATTTTTACTGTTGTGGACATAAAATACTGATAAAATACGTATGAAAATACCAGTATGACCGTTTTATACCGGTATTAAAATCGAGTTCCCAAATAGCGGTTATATTACGATAATATGGAAGCAAATATCGGTATAATACCTAAACCTCAAAATATTTCAGTCTCTGCTTCTAACGACTAAAGCTAAAGTATTACGAAATTTCCATCAAAGACGTTGGAGTGAAAGAAATAGAAAATCTTTGCACGCAAGCTTCTGTTTATTTTTTTTATGTATTTTACGAAAAATCACTCGAGTCTCCAAAAACACGGAGTTTTTTATATCTATAAAATGTCTGAAGAATCTAAAAACATTCGAATGATCACTTTGACTATTTTGGTAGTTCTAGTGTTAATTAAAGCGTAAAAATTTCCATCCAGAAACGTAAGAGAAGTAAAAGATAAATCTTTGTCATGCGATAGGGTACACGAGCTTCTGTTTATGTGTTTTACGAAGAATCACTCGAGTCTCCAGAAACACAGTGTTTTATATCTAAACGATAATATTCGAATGATCATTTCGACTATTTTGGCAGTTAATTAACGCTCGATTTGATCCCGCTCAAAAGTCTTGGGATATTTTAATTTTTAATATTCGGCACTTATCGTGGATTATCGTACACAAATACAATATAATACAATATACTATATAGTTGATATTATATTAACGGAATATATTTGTCGTATAAAGGGCGTTTATTTTCAATTTCACATTTCAATTTCAAATTGAACGCAAATAAATGTATCTTGTATTTAATCTAATTTTACCGTATGCATAATATAATGCAATACGTTAATGCATTAACAGAGTTTTATATTCATTGTATGAATTTTATTTATCGTGAATTCCATATTGCATATCGCGCATGTACAATTTTACATCGCGCAATCCACACCGCGAATGTTGCACACAATTTGTAATTTATTTTCGTCGTAAATCGATTTTTTTTTCGATTATACGCAAATATAATTCCAAGATCTCCGAGCGGAGTGTAGACGAACGTTTGCTCGCCTCGATCAAAGTCCAATATATCAAACTTGTTGCTTGTTCGAGATAAATACAAGCAAAGTAGCCGCCGTGTTCGGAACTTTGGTCAATCCAGATGGAAACTATATCGCTAAGAGTTCCCGGCCAGTCCCTAATTTCGATAACACTCGGCAGCATGAAACTTCCAGCTCCCAGAGTGGAAATTAAGAACGGAGCGCGTCGAGCTCGTCCATAGTGCTCCTAGTTAACTTGGCCTTTAATTAAATTCCAGCTGACGTTTCCACTCACTTGGCTGCCGTTTTCATCAATTTGTAACCGCTGTTTCGTCACGTGTGACTTTGTTCCGCGATCCTACGCGAAAGTACCCGTTTTGGGCGATATCGCTAGCCTGTTGCTAGCGCAAGAGCCACATTTTACGCGTGCAGAGGGATCACTCGAAACTTCATCGCGTTTCCTTCAGCTTGGGGAGATGATGGGCACGTCTAAAGTTACGAGTTGAAGAGCCGCCTTTCTTTTCACAGTGCCGATTGAATCGCAAACGAATAATTTCGTACTTCGATAATTATTTTGTTGTAATTTAAACTTCTTTTTAATTCGTGTAACACCGCGGGTTTAATTGAATGACAACGTACTTGAATCAAGGCAATATATTAGTATTAGAATTTCTTTTCTCTCATGTCAGCGTGTGATCTTTTCTCACAACGGAACATAAACGAAGTGTGAATGAACGAACCATCGATTTCTTGGCATAAGTGTGGTTTTCGAAAAAATATTTGACCCATATCTTCTTTTTCATCGGCAATTGCTGATGTCGAGGGAGTAAAAAATATCCTCGAATTTAGGGGTGCGGAACATATTTTTTAAATGCACGCTAACCTGGCCACCAAATCTTTTGATTTAAATTTTCTGGATTTTTCAAGATAGTTCATATTCTTTGGAATTGTTAGAAACTTCAGGGATTTTTTAAATACACGCTAACTTGGACCGGATCCTTTGATCTAAATTTTCTGGATTTTTCAAGATAATTCATATTCTTTGGGACTACGAAAACACAATGAACAATTATATCAAATATCTCGGAAATTGTGAATATCTTTCTTTGGACAGTTGTAGCTTATAAAAGTCCAATAAAGACACTCGAGTAAATTTTTTCCCGAGTATATGTATATCTAATTGCAACATCTGCATGTTCGCTGACAACATATTGACATCAATTGAGAATTAGTTATTCGTAATTAGTCACTCTAATACTAAATTTAAAAAAAAAAGGCGCGATAACTCACGAATAAAATTATTCAAATAATAAAATTCTCAATCAATTATTCCAATTCTGGTTATACAGCGCAGACGTTGGACACGCCTGGTTTTCGCCAATCTTTTCGGCATCTTTACAACTCCGTTACATTTCTTCTCTTTCCTCTTTCCACTTTCCTGAAATTCAGATTGAAAAAAGGACGAGAAAATTGAGAAATTCGCGGATCTCTTTGCGAGCCGGCCAAGCGCGACCCAAGTGTCGCGTTAAAATGCAACTGCGTGACGGCTACCATTTCCCGGATTCCCCCGCGGCCGAGGGAAACGGTTGAATCGCGTTTGACTTGTTTCTTAGCTTTTATGCAAATGCTTCGGCAAAGTACGCGCACTCTGGCACGCTGCGAAACGACGGACGGGACTTGGACGCGATTACTTTCAACAACGTCTCTCTCTCTTTCTCTGTGTGTGTATCGTAGACGAATTCTTTCATGGAGTGAAGAACGTTGTTGCCGCTTCCACGCTTTTTCTCCGTGGAAAGATTAATCTTCTCCACGGCGACGTGTACAGGTTCGATACGCGGATCTACGTTGAAAAATATAGTGGAAAAGTCGAAGCTCTTGTTTGAGAAGCAAAGGGCGTGGAACTGTTCATTGTGAGGCGGTAGAATGGGCCCATTAAGCCGCGCGGCCTTTGTGATTTATCTCACATATTTATGCTGCGATTCGCGCACGAGTATTTTCACGATGCATGCTCGTAAATAGAATCAAGTTTTACAAGATAACGTTGTTTCGGCCTTGAGAACAACTTTTCTTCCCTTTTAGAAATGTCCATTGTGTTTTCGTAATCCCAAAGAATATGAACTATCTTGAAAAATCCAGAAAATTTAAATCAAAAGATCTGGTGGCCAAGTTAGCATGCATTTAAGAAATCTCTGAGGTTTCTAACAATTCCAAAGAATATGAACTATCTTGAAAAATCCAGAAAATTTAAATCAAAAGATCTGGTG
>NW_025110318.1:228392-291800 GCF_011392965.1 Frieseomelitta varia | reverse complement strand
TCTGGTGGCCAAGTTAGCATGCATTTAAAAAATCTCTGAGGTTTCTAACAATTCCAAAGAATATGAACTATCTTGAAAAATCCAGAAAATTTAGATCAAAAGATTTGGTGGCCAAGTTAGCGTGCATTTAAAAAATCTCTGAGGTTTCTAACAATTCCAAAGAATATGAACTATCTTAAAAAATCCAGAAAATTTAGATCAAAAGATCTGGTGGCCAAGTTAGCATGCATTTAAAAAATGTCTGAGGTTTCTAACAATTCCAAAGAATATGAACTATCTTAAAAAATCCAGAAAATTTAGATCAAAAGATCTGGTGGCCAAGTTAGCATGCATTTAAAAAATGTCTGAGGTTTCTAACAATTCCAAAGAATATGAACTATCTTAAAAAATCCAGAAAATTTAGATCAAAAGATCTGGTGGCCAAGTTAGCGTGCACTTAAAAAATCTCTGAGGTTTCTAACAATTCCAAAGAATATGAACTATCTTGAAAAATCCAGAAAATTTAGATCAAAAGATCTGGTGGCCAAGTTAGCATGCATTTAAAAAATCTCTGAGGTTTCTAACAATTCCAAAGAATATGAACTATCTTAAAAAATCCAGAAAATTTAAATCAAAAGATCTGGTGGCCAAGTTAGCGTGCATTTAAAAACTCTCTGAGGTTTCTAACAAATTAAGAAAAAACTCCAAAGTTGATCTTCTTGAAAACGAAACTTTTAATGCTTCTTCTCGATCTATTTTTCCACGTTAAAAGTTCCCAGTATTTTGTACCACCAGTTACGAACCAACCTGCGTACGTGGAACATAAGAGGTACAACGAATCGAATTTTTCCCATACGTTGTGGCATGATTTTCAATGGTAGGACTCCCAAGACTCACCAGGGATGGGTAAAGGAATAATTGGACGATCGATCGTTACGGGGATTAATTCGTACCTTCGCGGTATTCTTGCAAACACACCTTTCGAGGCATCGATCACCGCGTGTCTCTTTCCACCATGAAACAGGACGCATCGGAAGCTCGTTGAACTAATATAACACCGAGACATCGCTCTCCTCTGCCGAGAAATAATACGAATATGTCCTTGTCAACGGCATATTCGCCTCTGCTCTTGCCAGTGACAATGCTTTATGGGGGTGTAGAAAGGGCGGTTGAACGTGACCTCGTGTACCTTTGCTACCAAGCACGCGCTCTAATCGCGTTCTATTCGCGATTGGAATTACTGTCGCTTCGCCGATGACTGAAACTCATAAACGCAACCAGCTAACATGTTCTTCGCGCGTGAAGAAATGTTTCTTTTGAAAAAAAAAAGTTCGCGAAATATCCTTTGTATCGTGTCTAATAATTTCAAAACAACGCGTACGCAAGTGTGATGGCAATAACTTCGAATTTCATCAAACCATATGTCACCATTCAGTTCAAGTATACTTATAAGGAGAGGAATACTTGATTGATTTCGTACCAGGTTCCGTAGCTAAGAATTAAACACAAAAAAAGTCTTTGTTAAATTCATTGGAGGTTTTTTATACGATTATACTCCTTCAGGTTAAAGGCGACACTCGCTGGTTTTGGTCACACAAGCATTTACGCGTTTACGAGTTTCCGTTTAATCGTCACTCGCCATTTTCCATCAGGTCTGTTTCAGATGGCGCTGTTACACCTAACTAAGCGGAGAGAATGCCGTATTAATGTAAATTACAATTATACGAAGCGGTCCATTATCTTTACCTTGTTAACCATCGCCTCACCGTCGCGCCGCGCTTCATTTTCCTTAGCTGCTCTCATTAGATCCGGGCATAAATTAGCCCGATTTAAATTAGCTGAAGTATCGTTCAGCCGAATTAAGTTCCAAGCGTCACTCTCGCGAAAGTCTACGTCCAATGTGTCACGATATTATAAGGAACGCGGAGAACGTTTGTAATAAATTATAATTAAATTATTTAAAAACTGACACGAGTTTCACCGTTCTTTTGAACGGTGCAAACGAACTCTATATCAAAGTAGCTAGTTAACCGTTTCTTTGATTTCCAGTATTCGCAGCGGTTTTTTTTCATTTCGTCCTTTTTCTCTCTTTAAATTAAAATCTACAAAATTAACAGTTTAAAAGAATTTCGTGCCACTGAAACACGAACGAAGAATGATACTGATAACCGATTTAATTAATTATTAACAAAGTGTTTCTTCGAATCTATCTAATGTAGCGAGTCAGTATTATTCTCGCTTTCTCGAGTAAGATTAAGAGATCACGAGATTTTATCGGGCGATCTTTAAACTTGCTGATTCTCGCACACGTGTTTTTATCCTACTTACGATCGCAATTTATCAGCTCGTCAAGCAAGTTGCCCCACTCACCTGAAACACGAAAAGAACATAAGATTATTAATGTAAAACACAAGTCACTCGAAAAGAAACAGAAATGTACTTTATCGAGATATAAATATCGAGATAACTCTTTCACTCGATTTGGGATTGCATTTCGGTAAATTAATCATTATTTGTCATTACTATAAATGTAATTGGTAATTCAACAACGATCGCTCGTTAATAACTTCTCTTCACAGCGAGAACTAGCAAACGGCAAACGTAATATTACACATAGCAATTTCTATCTTACTTAAACATGCAGTGCTAAATATGCAAACTAATTAATTTTTAATGCTCCGCTTCAATTGAACATACATATCC
The DNA here is from genome assembly GCF_011392965.1 of Frieseomelitta varia. Classification (NCBI taxonomy): domain Eukaryota; kingdom Metazoa; phylum Arthropoda; class Insecta; order Hymenoptera; family Apidae; genus Frieseomelitta; species Frieseomelitta varia. The sequence continues at coordinate 289,118 of NW_025110318.1, read as the reverse complement.
CGATCTGGTTTAATTCGATATTAAGCACGTATACAAACACCGCTAATTTGATATTAAACGTACGGGCGTATACAGTATATTAATAAACTGTAACATAATTTTCCAAACTAGTATTAAACACATCCGTGGCCTGATTCTCCTAATTTATGCGGATATTCCCGAAACTTCGGAAAATCGCAATCACGTTAATTGTAATGCAATCGATCCGATCAAAGTGATCGACTTTTGTAACTTTTCAGAGACGTTTCGCAAATTTGCAACGTTGCATCTTCAGAGAGTCGAATGAGTCATTTTGTAAAAAGTCTCTCGCTTCTTGCACTCTAATTCAAACATTTAAACATTTGGCCCGAAAAAAGTTCATTTCAAAAATATTTTTGTCACTCAAGGTCGTCGAATATCTGCGGTAATAATAATAAATAATAAATAATAAATAATAAATGATAAAATAAAAATAATAAACTTGTTTTTGTTCAATTGTGCATTCATCAAAAAAGAGATTCTTTACACCATGCTAGTAATTTTTATGTTTTGGAAGAAGATTGTGTAATTTCTTGTGTCATAACTACTGTTATTGTTTGCTACATTATTCGATTGGAAAGAACATTCGAACATTTTATTTAAACCGAATACATTGTAACTATTTTAAATTTAATACACACGTACTTTTAAACTAAATAAAGCAATAATTATCAAATCGAAAATTTATTTGAATTCTTATAAAAGTAGTTATTAATCAATAATTGTTAATAATTGGAATGGAAATCTTGAACAAAAGTCTTGTCACATTTTCATCAATAATCATTAAATTAACAATACACATATGATAGTGTGATCCTATCGTATTAATAAATACATATAAATAAATACGTATTTGCTGTTTAAATTTTGTCTAAACTTTGACTGACACATGTCCGAAACAATCATAATGTGCTGAAATATTGCTCCGTTTTGTTTCACGTTGCGACTGCACGGTAAAGTAGAGTAGGCTGGGGATAGCGATGGTCACTTAAGTGGGCATTACTGTGTTTCCTCTGTCTAATCGCCGCTGTATTAGGCGCACGCGTTCCCAAGAGAAACTGTAGGTTGTCGCGTTTCCATCGCTATTCATCTTTCGAACGTTCCGCCTCGAAGCCCGCCATCTTGGCGATTGATTGAGATATCAACCTCGATGATGTAAACCGTCGCGACGTAAAATCAGTAAAACCTGAAACGAACATGGGAAATATGCGCAAACCGTGATAAAAGTCTGAACTCCTCCCTAGCCGAGGAGTTGAAACTTTCGCTGGCTAATGGCTCGTTTGCCAGTGGAAGTTTTATCGATGATTAACGCCATCGTTGACACGGCCGTACATGGTGTTACAAGTTTCAAGCTGTTAATTGAACGTTGCTTCTCGACCTAGGATCTCCCCTGGAATTTGTATGCCTGACAGGCCACGACAGTGCGGATCAGATAGGCAAAATGACAACGAGATGGTGTCCGGTATCCAACCCTCTTCGAGCGTGAATTTCAGTGTGAACGTGCCGTATCTTCTCGTGCTGTGTGAGCGTCGCCTTTCTCGAAACATTTATTTCAAACAATCGTGTTTCTTCCAAATAAAAAAAATGTCAATAAAAAAAAAAATAAAAAATAAAAGCAACTTTCGTTTCGTTGGTTCGGTCATATCCGATTGAAAATACGCAAACAACCGCGACGAATGGAACGACGTACGACACGTTAACGAGAATCACTGGAATAACACACGCAGGTCGTTCGAACATCGGGGGCATTGGCAAATCCGCTGACGTTCGCAGACGTTCCGTGGCCGTGTATCCGTTCACGGAGAGAAGACACGCCTCACGGACACGTTCACAAGCGTACGTGAACGAAATTTATGGACGATGTGCCGCAGCTAGCGAATATTATGTCCGCCTAATGGCTGTAGTGACGACGCCGCATGCACGGTTAAAGGAAAGCGATGTTCCGCTTAAACTCGCTTACCAGACGCTTACCAATCTCCCTTATCATTTCTTTCTTTTTTTCCCTGCTGAGACAGCATGCACGTAACTCGTTCGTGAAAACAACGAATGCTCAACACCAAGTTGCAATCTCGAAGATCACAACGAGCCACGACAAAACTCACCTCGACAAAGAAGATCCTCTTGTGACTTATGCAAAGTTCAATCGACAAAGTTCGGTGCAGAAAATACACCGTGAACATACGTCGTTCCCTGAATGATAACTCAAAGGATAAGGAATCGGTCCTAAGACTAATACACTTTCCAAGACAATCTGACCTCTATAAAAAATTGGAAGATTTAGTTTCAAGTACACGACGCGGCTATAAACAATGAAAATAAAGAGGAGAAAAAAAAAAAAAATGAATGTTCAGTGGCACGAATGAGTTTGTAACTCGTTCCACGAGTAGTTTAGGACGAAGCGGTAAACTGCGATTACTCGGTATTTGCTCGACGTTTTCTAGTTAATCTACGACGCGAGCGAACAAATCGAAGCCCGAGCTACCAGGCGAGTTCAATAGCAATAGGTTGTGTAATTACGATGACCGTGATCCCTCCCCCCTCCCCCCCCTCACCACCCAACTCGCGTCATATCGATACACGTATCGTCCCGGTTCGACCGGAAGATCGTACCACCCGGTATCGCCATTGTATTAATTCTGAAAGCCTATCGTATCGTATCGTATTGCAGCGTAACAACTCGCGGTAACTATGACTCGTGATCACGCGCACCCTTCTATTCAAGGGTACGTTCCCTCTCGCGTACACGTGTTCCTGCACGTTTACCTCGATCATGCTCTCGCGATAACGCTGTTTCACGCATCCCAGAATCATCGGCAAACGATCACCGTTCGTTTCCCGCGAGCAACGAAATTTCTCTGCCCTCGATCGTGTACTCGGAAGCTCGAGAGGAAAGATCTTTTCACTCGGACGGAAGAATGGAAAATACAGTAATGCCCACTTAAGCAGTCAGGACAGTTTGAATCTTTTTTTGTTTTGTTTTAAATTAATTTAAAGTAATTTGAAGTCTTAGAAATAAGGTGGTAAAAGTCCTAGCCTTCAAAACGGCTTACTTTAAGATATAATAATAAATCCGCGGATACAGAATAATTGAATTTTGTATCACTGTTTACAACTTTAAGCAGTATTATTTAAAGTGTAACATACGTGTGATTTAAATACTACTTTCGGTGAGTCGAATATTAGGGGATTTGGATTTAATTTAATTGTGAATTGTAAGAATTGTAAGTAAAGGATACAGATGATGAAAAATGATGTTCTGAAACTTTAAACGCGTTTCTCTCGAAACTAGGTTTTTAAAAACGTGATGCAAAATATTTCGAAATCTAATCAACCGATTACAGTAAACTTGGTACGTATCTTTAGTGTAACATTTACTAGGGATTGACGATCAAACATTTTTCTAATTTTTAACAATTTCGAAAAATATAAACAAAAAACGTATAAATTTTTGGCATAAATTCAATACACCAAAAACAAATAGCTACTATTGTCATAATTTTCACAGAAATGAAAATGTTGGATCGCCAGTCCCTAGAAAATATTGTTTACTTTTGAACTTTTCTTGCCTTTTTGTTGCAACTAATCTTGTTTGGCTGTAACCATGCACACCGATAGGCAATGTAAAAAAAAGTTACGTAAAAGGATGCCGTTAAACAGCTAAATAAGAGCCCTTATTTTTTTTTTCTTTTTCAATGTTATTTCTTATAGTTTACAATGTGTTAAAATAGACCACAGAGCTCATGTCAATCAAATATGTATTTTTTTTTTACCAGCCCTCCAAAGTATTCGTAATTTTTAGGCCCGTCAAACTGTCCTGCCCTTTTGAGACCAACTATTGCTTTCTATTGCGCAAGTGTCGTGTTTCACGCTACCTTCCATATTCTAAGACGTTCTAACAGCGACTTTATGCTTCTGGACGTGTGGATGTCTATTTTACGTAATTTTCGTATTAGGTTTCGCTGATAATTGACTTATCATAGTTGCAGCATCAGTGCGAGTCAAAATAATCGAATGATAAAGCGAACCGTTAACGTTATTCGAAATGTAAACGTTACGTAATGTAGACAAGCATAAAGTCGCTGTTAGCACGCAGTGTTAAATAAACTTTTTGCCATTTTTCGAGAGAACTATTAATAATCGTGACCTGTAGTTTCTTGAGAAAGTTTTACCTTCGCGATGAGCAGAGTACAATCGAAAAAGATTATGATCTTGAAATTCAAGGTCAAGGTCAATAGTGCTTTACACGTATCTTCATCAAATCGAAGGCGTAGAATTCGTCTATGACAGCCACGGACAAACTTTTCTTTCCACCCTGTACACACATACATGTGTCGCGCAGTCACGATGAATTTCGGAGCTCGCCGCGTCGTAAAGAATACATGCATCCATCGATTTCGCGTTAGCGGCGGCCAATTACCGCGGCGCGTTTGCAAACGAACCGTGCACCTATCGATGCTCCATTGATTTTCCATTATCGGATGCACGTCGTGTAAAAAAGTGCCGGCGATCGGCGGTAACGACCGATGAGAAACAACGGCGTCAACGAGCCTCGTGGACGAGCCCCGCGACTCATAATCGGGAAACGAAGGATAAAAACGAGCGAATTCAACACGACCGACGAGGTACTTTGCATTGTCCGACCGAACGTTCCGTGGCCGGTGTCCATTTCAACGGACGTTGGGCATTTATACCAGAGATCGCAGCCAAAGTAAAAAGAATGACGATTATTTCTTTGAATGAAATGTTTCTGATCACGAGCAAGTTTCAGTACAGCGAGGAGCAAAACTGAACACATACATGGATATTTGAGACAATGTTTTATCGAGTAGAACACAAGAGAGAGAGAGAGAAAAAAAAAGCAAAATATGTAGTGTCCCGTAGGATGTTTTGGCTTTTCAACAAATATTTCATATCCTTGTTACCATCACTATTCCGGCAAATATAAATTGTTTTCGCCGTAGTCGGTTTTACACTGCAATTAATTCAAATGAAAAATTGCCAATACTCTAGGCCGTTGTAAACTTCGTTCAAAAAAAGATCGTACAACGATCTGCTTGGTCTCGTTTTAAAGTGCAAAGCTTCTGTTTTACACACTCTTCACAAAATTGCAAAAACAAAAGATCTAGAAATTATTTTTTACTGGCTCGACTGTTCAAGGACCTTTCAAACATTCATCCGCTGTTGAGAAGAAAAAAAAAAGGTTGTTTCTCGTCTCTTGACAAAACTGCGAGATCGAAAGATCTAAAAATTATTTCTCGCAGGTGTCGACAGCTTCAAAGCTTCAAAATATCCATCCGCTGTTGAGTTGAAAGAAAACAACTTGTTTCTCCTTCTCTCTCCTGTTTCTTTCTTTCTTCCCCCCCCCCCTTTTTTTGGGAAAAAGTTCGCAGATTACAACGTTGGTGTGGGAACGTTTGTGCCTGTTTCCCTTTGCATCCGTTTATCTCGCAGCGTCCGTGAACGCGCTCCGCCCCGGCTGCAACAGAGAGCGGCGAGTCGTGGCACGCTAAACACCGCGCCAGGCGCGTCAGCTCGCAATTATCGCGCGTAACTCGCGGTTCCGCGAGCGAAATAGAGGAGTAGCATCGCGCCGGTTCCTGTTATTAGCGGAAGGGCAACGAGATGGGCTTTGTCCGATGCCAACAATAAGTCCCGAGACAGCTTTGTTTTCTCCTTTCTTTTTTTTTTTTCTTTTTTTTTTACACCGGTGTTGTTCTCGATTAATCGTGCCTGCTATTTGGCCCCGCTCGCCCGCGAGAATTATCCCAGCCGACCTGGCGGCTTTTGTCTCGAGGTGTAACGCTTGTTATTGTTGCGCCTTGCGACGATCATACGCGCACGCGGTTCGCATTATATGCGCCAACTTTTGTTCGCGCGCGCGAACGTAGAGAAAACTACGAAGGATTCATATTTTCTGCGTTAAAAGCGTTAAAAGTGGTTGACTGACCGACGAGAAATATTTAATATTTTTCCGGTATATCGCCGGAGGCGTCGATAAAGAAGGTCGCGATTAATTTACGAAAAACGTAAGGGGATGTTTTTCTTTTTTTTTTTTTTTTTTTTTTTTTTTTTTTTTTAAACGGGGGGTTTTTTTTTTTTTTTTTTTTTCTTTGGCTTGAAACGCGGGATTTCTCTTTTTAATTACAGCTCGGGACTGATTCTCTCGAGCGACCTAATTTAATTTTTTTGCCCTCGGAAATATTTTTTTGCATCATCTACCAGCAATTTATTACAAGCGAAATAGCGAGCGAAATATCACATTAAATAAAATGATACAACATTGGAAGTAATCACGTTTAAACGGTATGAAATTAAATGGTATGAAATTTTGTCGGTTATATTTCTCTAATATGTGAAGCAACTTTGCTTGAAGCAATCACCAAATATAGTATATTCACGTAATTTCAATCTTCTGAAAAATTTCCTTCGCTAACGTTTTATAAACTTTCGTAAGGGGCAACAAGAAACTTAGTTTGTGTGTGCTCAAACGATAATTCGATGATGACGAGTGCCTCCATCCTCAAGAATATTTTCTTTCGAACACCTCCGTCATAATTATCATAATTAGCAATTATGAAAAAATTTATAATTCTAGCTGTTGGATAAATTTAAATATAACGTCCCCTTCAAGTGCAAAGGGTTAAAAAGTGGAGTGGTACGGGAAACCTTGCAAACAAACCTCGTGAAAGCTCGCTCGAAGAAGTTAATTTTGCGTCGCAAAGAGAAGATAATTATTATTAATGAAATAAAAAGTAATCCGACTGCGAAACTTGCGGATATAGTCAAAAAACCATTTTGAAAAGATACTCGTCCAGAACTGTGCCAAAGACTCTTGTCGAAGAAAGAAAGAAAGAAATCGTATATATTAATGCGATAAATAAAGAAGAGAGAATCTAAAAAGTCTTGGCACTTTGATAATTCTTGGCAATTCTTTCTGGGACAGTCGTAGTCGCAAATGAAAGCAAAATTAGTATTTACTTGGCACTCTGACGAACGAAATCACGTGAATGGAAATGTGAAATTTACGCGCGACTGTAAAACATGAGGATTTGTTCTATTTATGACGCGGGGTTGTAGCAGCAGTCAGTGGTACTGGAAATCTAGTGTTTATCGATGGGATTTTAAACAAATATCAAATATTTGCGTACACTGGAGGAAATAAAAACAAAATGCCGAGGAATCAGACTTTTACTCTTGCAAAACTTTTACTTTCCCGCGCATTCGCAGGAATCGAAAAGGAACGAACATTGTATATTTCAAACACACCACTTCAAAGTTCTGATACTAATCACATAGAACGTTTGTGAACCGAAATAGACAGACTATTAATTAACTATGAAATAGACAATAAAACTCGTTAGTCAAAATATGAAATAGCGTAGACAGATATTAATACATCAAATTAGCGTGAAAAGCCGTCTCAAAAGTGTTGTCGAAGCGAATGGTGGACCAACGAAACATTAATACTAATTTAAAAAAATTATTAATGCGTTCTAATAACTCTGTGTACCCTCTTTTTGCACATGTTGCCATTTTGTAACGAATCTTCTCTAACTTTGGCAAATATCGTCTTATTTATTCAAATAGGATACTGCGAGATTCATCTAGCCGCTTCCGAAATATTTACTCGGGGCAACATCGCCCCGGTCTTTTAACCGGTCGGTGAATTAATTAAATCGCGAGCTCGCGTGTAAAAGCCTGCTCGTGGCTACGCTGTTTTTAATTAAAAGGCGACACCCGCCCCTTTACCCGCGGCAACTGTAAATTTGAGAAATAACATCAGACGAAAAAACCTCGGATTCACGTCGTTTCTTTTCTTTTCTTTTCTTTTTTTTTTTCTGGGAGAGAGAAGGGCATTTACCTCTCACCAGACTACGTAGGTTCGTCTTCCCTTTCCCAGTTTCTCGCCAAGTGAACGATCAGAATTCCCGCGCACGGAGCGCCTTCGCTTCACTTTCAGTTGCAAGATCTCTGGATTAACTCGCCTAAAAGTCGCGCGGCGATTTAGAACGCAAGAAGAAGAAGAAGAAGAAAAACTGGAGGATAGACGACAATGGAAGCGTATGTCAGCGTGGAAACGACGAAAGGATAGCAGAGAAAGAGAGAGAGAGAGAGAGAGAGAAAGAGAGAGAGAGAGAGAGATAGAGAGAGAGAGAGAGAGAGAGAGAGAGAGAGAGAGAGAGAGACGCTAATTTAAATCAGTCGTTGGCCGGATCGGAACCGGAAATTGCCAGAGATGCGAAAGTCTCGCCGGCCATTACTCCCGGCAATCGCGAAAGAAGTGGCTGCCGCTCGGGACGGCCATGTTTACGGCGCGTTGTCGAGACGGGAAAGACGAAATTACATGGGACTGTGAAATGGTGGCATGCATACCGGTGGCATACACACGGGTTGATTTTGCCTCTCGAAATTCCACCTCTCGCCTATCCTCTCCCCTCCCCCTCACCCCTTTCTCACTCTCTGCAGACAAGCTTGACACTGAGACAGTCACGCGTTTCCTACCAATTCCTGCCAAGCATGACGAGGTTACATTATGCAACCTCGCGTCTGCAATTGACTTCCTTCCCCGGCGAAATTTCTCGCGAGATCTCGCGCCGAGACGCAAACCAGCATTCCAGGCTTCTCGTACAGAGATAAAACTATTACCGGCTCGCCTGGGTTTCAGAAGACAGAGAACGAGAGCAGGGAAGTTTAACCGAACATTTCGACACCGTGCCAAAGTGGAAAGTGAAATGTTGCATCGCTCTGGAACGCCTCAGAGTTTGTGCCGATTCCTCAAGGACACGGTCGATACTCCTAGCATCTAGGGGACGACAGATTGCGAGAAGGAATAAACGGAATGACTTGGCCCCTTGACAGCTCGCCCCGTCCTTTCCACGTGTGCACGTGGTCACAGAGGGAACCGAGAGAACGAAACTCGTCGCGGAGGATCTGAAACGCGTGGTGATGATAGCCAGGGTGCGTTAACGCGGGTTCACGATCCAGTAATAAAACTACGAGGAGGGTGGCGGTCCGCGTTTCGGGTTCATCGTGCACTCGCGTTCTCCCTTTCAACGTCTCCCATTAGTTCCTCGAAATGGAATCCGGCGTCACACCGGAGAGAACCGACCAACCAGCAATGGCTTTGTAGCCGCACCGATGTTGCACATCATAGGCGTAGCCGGGATAGCGGGGATATGGATTTTTACCTTTTTTTCTTTTTTCTTGTTTTCGTTTTCAACCCCTCTTCTGTTTTGCAAAACTGGAGATGGAAACAAAATGAAAGTGAATATCTCCGTCCTTCTTTCGTTCTCTGCTTTCCTTTTTTTTTTTTCTGAATTTAGCAACGCGCAATCGGGAATCGAGTCCAACCCTTTTGCAGATCGTGTTCGCCTCATCGAAAATCGAATAAACTCTCTCTTTCGATTCGAATTCAACGCGCGAAGGGCCAAATCTCAATAGCATACAATACATACAAGCATACTCAATTTGTTATTGAGAATCATTTTATCCCGAACGATAAAAGTCGAAAGAATTGCACTTTATCGAAAGTTCAGTATGAGAAATATATTTTGGCTTGACACTTGAAACACATTTACGTGGAACATTTGGTGGATGTTGTTAATCATTCCGTTGCATCCACTCCACCCAGATTCTCGTAATTATTATATGTATCTAAAACTACTTTGCGCGGTGGCAGTCAAACTCAAATATATTATAATTATAAATATATATTATATATATTATATAGTTGAATATAAATACAGTCTATTATAAATATTGTATAGTTGAATATAAATACAGTCTATTATAAATATTATATTAATTATATTATGTAATTATAGTTGAATATAAATACAGTCTATTATAAATATTATATTAATTATATTATGTAATTATAGTTGAATATAAATACAGTCTATTATAAATATTATATTAATTATATTATGTAATTATAGTTGAATATAAATACAGTCTATTATAAATATTATATTAATTATATTATGTAATTATAGTTGAATATAAATACAGTCTATTATAAATATTATATTAAATATATTATATAATTATAGTTGAATATAAATACAGTCTGATACAAATGCTTTGCGTCAATTTTGCGTTATTTTTTTGTCCAAGTATCATTACATTTATCATTTATACATTAGTTTTTACATTTATCGCTGTTTATTTGTAGAAAAGATTCGATAAAAAGTTTGACTTGCGAAAGGATTCATCTATAGCGCAAAATGACTGGCAAAGGGTGAGTTTAGAGCATGTAAGAGTAATGTAAGACTTTGAGGAGACGCTAGAAGAGAATGTCGGCGATTCGTGGAAATCTCGGTAATCTCCGCCGTTTGTGCATTTGCGAGAGAGATTCGATGGTTCTGGCACTTAGGGCTACTTTACGAGGCCACTCGGCCCGAAAATTATCGCCTGGCCAGTCTATCAACGGGGTTGGCCCTGTTTGCTTTCAAAGCCATCGTGACTCGTCGGTCATACAGTAAACGTGTTTGCACAATGGCAGTGGATGCACGGAAGAGTCATTAACGCTTGCACGTGTGCAACAACGCCTCGGAAGCATTCGCGTTGTGGTCGACTGCTACTGCCACCATCGATTGTATTTGCACTGACATGTTCATAAACGGTGGACTGTGGTTATCTAGCTGCGTGATTGTCCAGCCGGGATGCCCATTGGCGTAAGCCAACGTTTCTTTCGGTGCAGAATTATCCGTTAGACCACGGTCCTTTCTTTCAAATCCTCGAAAGCCTCTCTATCGACGCCATTCTATTTCCGTTTATTTGAAAAACTTGAAAGTCGAACTTGCGAGGCACAAACTGTTTTCGCAATTCCGCCGGAAAAAAAAAAAAACGAGGAACGAGTTATCGAGACTCTGGGAATAATAAAATAAGAAAAGCTTGCTTCTATCCTCTCTCTCTCTCTGTCTCTCTCTCTCTCTCTTTCGTTTTTTATTGAAGGGGAGTTGGATTTTTTTTCAATTCGATAGACACGAAGGTTCCAAAATTCCATCGAGAGCAACAAATAAAAAAAAAAAAAAAGAGAAAAAAAGGAAGTGATATCGTGAAATGAAAACATTTTACAGATACCGAAGTTTTTGCCGTTCAATCAATTAGTTGATAGAGTGCTCATCGGATAAATCTTTTTGTCCTACGAGATACGCAAACGTGAACAAGCGGAAAAGAAAATGTAGCGATTCCCGATTTTATATTTTACGCGCACGACGTTAAATCCGAGCTTGTGGTTAAGTCCACCGTCGGAAAAACCCAATTATGGCACGCCGGAACGTTCGTTGAAATCGTCACCGGCGAATAAATGCTGAAATCCGCGAGGGAGAAGTAAGCCACGATTTTTCGTTTGCCGAAAAAACAATTGTCCGGAAAGGAACGAGGAAAAAACGAAGAGGAGAAGAGAATGGAACAATCGCGGCAACTTCCAAAACATGCATCGGACCACCGCCCCAACGATCCAGAAGAAGACCAGCAGCAGCGAATTAAAAGCGAGTTAAAGCGCGGCCACCGATAAAAGCCTCCGTCCCTCAAAAAAAAAAGAAAAAATACAACTCCCTTGACCAACAAACAAAAGAGAAGAAGAAAAAAAACAACACGTCGGATCGAGTTTGCTGACAAACCAGAGGAAAACCAGGGGAAAAGTAAGAAAAGAAAAAAAGAAGAAGAAGAAGAAGAAGAAAGAACAAGGTTTAAGCCTGACGATTTTTCCCTCTACGATATTTTCAGATCGTCGATTTGTTAATATCGCATCAGCGAAATCTCAGTCTGAAATTTTTGACCGACCAAAATCTGTATAAATCGCACTATCAAACAAGTTCAGCCGAATGAAATCTCGCAGCTCCACCCCCCCGGTCGGTTCCAGTTATACTCTCTAATTACACAATTTCGCATTACGTTGCCGACTGGCGCGAGAACCGGGTCGAAATCCAAGCTTTTGAGGAGCTGGGATTGGAGGCGGCGGTCCCCAAAATCTGTCGGCCCATTTAAATTTCATCGTGGCCTCACGCGTGGCCCTCCTCGAATGATATTTCGCTATCCCGGCTATCCAGCCAGATCGCTTTGATTAGCGGCGCGTATTATTGGCGACGCGGCGCATTTAGGTAATAAAGTTCCGATATTCCCGACGGTGAATCCCGCGAGCGCGTTCATAAATATCGAACGACACCGGACCGGGGCCGCGCCTCTCCGCGCGTTCGCGTTTAATGTTTCACGGCGAACACAGTCTCCCCCGCGCTCGTTATGGATTTTTCCCCGTTTGCCCCCACGTTTCCTCTTGCAAACGTTTGTCCTTTCGCCGCGCGTCTGCTCTTTTTCGTCGAATTTTCCCTCTTCCTTCGACCTTCCTTCCCCTTGCTTGTCTCTCCTTCGGAATGCAATTTCGCAATTTGCGACGAGTTACGAGCGACTGATCGAAATGATCCGTAGGATTAGAAATTTCGCATTTCTCGCGTTCGTTCAGCAGAAATTCGTCATTCATCGCTCGGGCTGCTCGAATACTATTGCGATTTTTCGCTGCGAGGGCGCGGCACCGTGTACGCGCCCCTGGCAGGCGAACCTAATATCTTCCGCTAGGTTAACCGTGTTTCGTAGGAATCTCGACCCCGCGAGAACGACGGGGAGAGAGGGTCGTAAAGACGCAGCCCATGGTAACAACCCCTAAACGCTACCCCAGCTACTTAATCGAGGGTCGAGTTTTCCTCCAACTCTGTTCGAGACTGTCCAACGTCTGATACTGTTCCTTTCTCCTTCTTTGCCAGGCGAAAAAAAAAAAAAAAAAAAAACGATACGGCCCCTTAATTGATCATTTTATCAAACTTTGGTTGTTTCTTCAAACGTGAGTAGCAGAATCCAAGTGGAAGTTATCAATTTGTTAACGTTATTGTTCCACCATTTATTATCATTTGTTATTTCACTCTAACGACGAGCAGCAAAAAAGTTTCACGACTTACTCCCTCGCTCGGTGATCGTCAAAGCGAAAACCGGTATCGATTAATCGCGAAAATTAGTTTTCCCATTGGACCGTGCTCCGTGCTGCATTCTCGAGGCTTCGCGCGAGCAATGGATCATTAAACACTCTAGACGAGGTGAATGTAAAATTTCCATGTTTATGAAACTTGCGCACAGGCGTGTAACCTGATTATTTGGAATAATCGTGCAAGAAAAATGCGATCGTTCCGATGCAACCGAAAGCGTAGCTCTGACTATTTGTAAATTTTCCAATCTCATCTAACAAGTTGCCAGAAGTTACCACGTGCGTTTATTTACTGCTGCATCGTGCAAACTGAAAAAAAAAAGGGATTTGGGATATAGATCCGTGACTTGCAATCGCTAGATTTTTAATTTGACAAACAAAGAGAGAAATATTTGTCGTTTCATTAACAAATAACGCGACACAGTGAATAGAAAGTGAGAGAGAGAGAGAGAGAGAGAGAGAGTGAGAGAGTGAGAGAGCCGGCTAACTCGAGGTTTCCGACCCCCACAGCGGAAAATATGAAATTTTCGTTCACTTTCACGAAGCTCTCCGGCGAGCTTTCGGCCGATCGATCCGCCGAGCGTCATGCGTTTCCATTCCTGACGCAATTTCCCGGCTCTCCTTTGACGTAGGCGCCATTGTCTTTCGCCAAATTAAAATCGAAACCGTGAAATTCGTCGCGAGAGTCGTCGCGGCGAATGTAACGAGCGAGCGTACGTCGGCGACGATTCGAATTCATTAAAAAACGCTCGTTAGCGTAGGATGGAAATTGAATATCTCAATTTGTTACGGTTTCCTGCGAAGAACGATACGAAAATCGCGAGAGTCAATTAGTCATAATTGTTTGGAATCGTCGAAGCAATATCGGCGTTGGAATTTTCTACTTTTCGGACTCGGTATCGAATTAGAGGCAGCGTATCGTGCGGATGTTTCAGATCACTCGTCGAACGAACATCAAAAAGAGAGAAAGAGAGAGATCATAATTTTCCATTTTTTTCATATCGTCTGAATTAATTGGGTACACTTAATCCTTTTGACATCTCACTCGGTCGAAAGTGGTCCAATAAATTTATCGTTCGATAAATCTTTTCAACATCCCCGTTAACCCTTTGACTGCAGCGCACTCAGAAACGTGCAGGGTGAATAGGAGAAAGTTTCCGGGACAAATAGTACTCGCCGAAGCATGAAAAAAGTTTTAATAAACACGGGTGGGAAAATTATTAGTATCTAAAGTTACGAGCGATTTTTTGTTGAGATGCTTGCGAGAAAGTTAGAACACAATCTTCGAAAGAGTGTATCCAGCGTGTATTTGAAGCCGCTTGTTTGCTACGCGAAACGATAAATTCTATGTTAGATCAATTTCAGTAAAACGGTAAATGTGTTGTGCTAAGAAAAACTTAGAGGGCGTATATATACAGGGTGGTCCATTTAAGTGAGGCTACCGAAATACATATCTCTTCGAATTGTGACGATGCAAACAAATATTTTTCACCTAACACGATAACCAACAACTGGTCAAGAATATTTTTTTCAAGAACTTTTCAAGATCGTTGGCGTCTTTTTTTTTCATACGACTGTAATTTTTTTTTATTACATCGCGTAGTTGGTAAAAAAAAAGAAAAAAAAAAATGTAAAGAACATGAGCTTGATAATTTAAGTTTAAAGTAAGTATAAATTCGGAATCATAAACCTTGACCAAGACGCGACAAATCGAGAGTCTTATAAAAGGCTCGAATACTCGATTTATATTACATTATATGAGAAAGAACATTCTTATTATATTATATTATGCGAGGAAATTTAAAAGAATTAAAGACCATTATTATTACATTATACGAGCACAACAAAATTATTATTATATTATATTATATGAACACAAGAAAAGGTCGATACGACATTCGTTTATGGTAAAAGTAGCTATTTGAGAGAAGCAGTCCTAGTATATTGATAAGTACTTTCGTAGTAAAAAGGTTAATATAATAATACAACCCTTTAGTGACTGTAGCGAAAGGCGGTCTAGGACAAACGCTGGCGAACAATAAATTTCAAGAGTGATACTTTCAGTTTCCGATAAACACACAAACGCCGACAAAGTTTCGTCAATTTCCCTACTTTGCCTCCGTACGCGACCGCTTTCGAAAGCTTTATTATCGCCTGAATTATCCGAACCGAACGGAACGAGAGCTCGTGGAAGCGATCGTGCGCCATCTGGAAGATTCCGCGGCAACCGAGGCAGGTTGTTCGCCCCGTAGAAAACATCAGATCAGGCTGCCATTCGCCGCCCAAGTTTACGCGGAGATTACGTTGCGGGGACTTTCGACGGTTATTCAAAGTCGACGCACAGCACAGCTCCTGTTCGCGTGACGCGCGACGTCGACATCCGCCGTGAAAGATAGGCGGGGGGAGAACGACTGCCTAAGCGGTTCAAGCGTTTCCGCCAAGTTCCGCCGACTCTAAGTAGAACGAGCACGTGATGCGTCAGACCTGATTACGGATCGCACGGCGTGCACGTAATGGCTGAAATAACTATGGTTTCGCGGTGCTCGCGGTGCTCGCCACGTTGTATCGCGGAGCATTCGCGATGGAATGGAAATTGATTACAATGGTGGATGAAAGAACAAATGGATATAAAACATCGGTGATTTTCCTATGGACACTTACGTTGCAAATGTTACACGTACGCGTGAGAGAAAAAAAAAACAAAAAAAAAAAAAAAAGAAATAGAGCGTAACGGTGCGGCCGATGAAAAAGAGAATTTTACCGAGCGCGTTGTTTTCAACGTTTTTTTTTTCTCTTTTTTCTTTTTTTTTTTTTGCACAACAACGCGAAACGTGGAATTACACTTTATTAAAAAATAGTTGCACAGTAAAATATTTTCATTTGACAAATACGATGCGAAGACTTTACTACTGGTCGGAAATTCGAAACTGAAAACTCGAAACGCTGGAAAAACAGCGCGCCGAGCGGCAGAGTTGTAAATTTTATTAGCCGCGCGCGTTAATATATAAATAATAAATTTCGTTTCGCAGGGACAAAACAAAAAATTTCGCTCGATTTATTTCTGTTGCAGTTTTTTTTTCCTCTTTCGATCACTCGGATATATCCTTTTTTTTTTTCTTCGACTGCAAATATTTTTCGCAGAAAATCAAGACCTATGTATTTTTCCTCGCGAATCGAGTCCGTGTACAATTATAGAATTTTTGCGATTATAATTTACACAATTAGATATAATATATAATAATTGTAATTATTACAATTTATACAATTATATGTAATATATAATAATATAATTTATATATAACACGATGAAACTTTTCATTACAACGAATGGACGAACTCAAAGCCACTCAATAGTTTGATACTTGTCAAATTTACAACGCAAAGCGTTTTATGATAACACGGGAGCACGAGTAGAATCGCGAAGTTTCGGCTGAACAGAGCGAAGAGAGCTTATCGAAACGGGAACTCCACGTCAGGGCAAGTAGTACAAGTCAGCAAAGTGTCAGACATAATTACGCAAGTTGCGGCCACGATAATTGCAGAGAATCTCTTAGCTGGCACGATAACCTGTTGGACTCTGATAACAGGCTTCATGCCAAGTCCGTGATGATGGCCGTCATTAACGTTTACAACCCCTCGGACAAATGTTCCTCTGATTACAAAACACAGCAATCGAACGTAACAGCACAGTGATGAAAAGTACATTTTCTGGCGCGAATGTTCAAGTCGTTTAAATACTTTCGAATCTAGATTTCGAGTTTCCCCACCGTCTCGAGGAGCTTCGAGCTTCCAGGTCGAGTCGAGTTTCCACTTTCGTCGCGAACAAGTTCCACTTCGGCGATGGTTGTCGAGTCGAAACGAATCGGATTGGATCGGATGAGGCACGTCGTTGACGCAAGTTTTCGACGCAACATCCGGTCACACAGTGGTTACGACGACGGTTACCCAGTTTCCAAGTAAAAGTCTTGGGGAAAATCTGTCGATCTTTTTTTTTTTTTGCTTAGCGCCGTCCCGCGCAGGTTTCAAAGTTTCACGAGGCTGAGACCCGTTAGCTACCAATTAATACTGTTGTCGAGTGTTGGAGATTTCGTCCGGGTGCAGTTCTTGCAAAAGGCAAATCGTTAAAAATTGTTCGCGCTCTTCTTTTCGTACATTTCTTCAGACAGGAAAAATTCTCTCCTATTGTTAACCTATTATTATTGTCCAAGTATTATTACTATACCCGTAGTATTATTATTAACCAGTGATAATATAACTTATTATTATTAACAGGATTCAACAGACCGTCGTCGATCAGAATTTAAATTCACCATGATAAATCAAACGTTGGTGAAATCTAATACTAAAACTACGCAAAATAAACATCCATGATAAACGTTCCATACTAACGAGATCACTTCGAATTTATACGAGAAAAATATCAATCCGGGGGGAAAACTCGCGGAAGTGGAATTTCAAAATATGTAACGAATATCAGATCTGTGTGTGTCGGATTACGTACGTAAAAATGTGATATATATCGTATTAGAATATTTCCAGGGGAATCACGTGCAAACCCTTATTTTATCCATCGACGTAACGAATTGAGGGATCAACGCAGAAACGCCAGTTTTTTTGAATCGTGACTTTTTTAAAACATTCGTTCGGACATTTTTCTACGATATTATTTTCCACGTTGTTGGTCCCTGCCTACGTGTACAGGGTGGAAAGAAAAATTTGTCCTTAAATTTCAAGGATATTAAAAATTTTTTTTTCATTGCATTCTACCTGTGACAAAATTTTTTGCAAGGGACTATCGTTTTCTTGAAAGATGGCGAAAAAGTTTCTCAGTCATTTAACGTTGCATACGCGTGCGTCCTAACAGTGACTTTATGGTCCTGAACGTGGACGTAATTTATTTTGTGTAATTTTAGTATCAGATTCCACCAACATTTGTTTTATCATGATTATAGCATCAGTGTGAGTCTAAATAATCGATTGATAAAACTAGCATTATTCGAAATGTAAACATTACGTAACGTAGACATCCAAAATTATAAAGTTGCTGTTACCGCGCGTCCAGAACATTGAGAAACTGATACGCCTCACTTTTCTTCGACGATCTACTTTGCCTTTCATCGCACATTAGAAAATTTTGAATGAAAGTCTTCGATTTTCATCAAAGTGAGCAATACACGCGTCCACTTGTGTGCGCTAGAAAGAGAGAGTTCCCTCCACGGAAACTCAGGCGTTAAAATCGGAATCGAGTTGAAAGAAATTTGATAAGAAGTTTGATAGAAGTGGGAAACAGGAAACAGATTAATCCAACTCGGTTGGGAACAGGAAAGTTTCGTTGTCTCGAGTAGAACGAGTCGCGATACCATCTCTCAATCGCCAAAGATCTCAACCCTTAGCGAGACCCTTAGCGTTTCTCTTTCTTTCTCCAGAACGCGAAAGAACTAGTAGAAGCAAAAGAAAAAAAAAAGAAAAAAAAAAAAGAAACACGTGTCGTTCGATTCGAGAACGTCTGACCTATCCTTTGTTCGAAAATCGATCTCTGTTCGCTTTAGGAATTACTCAAACGTGCAGTTCCAGGTTAGCGAACTCGATCCCAGTTACCTCTCAGAAAGTGAGACAAAATCTCGTCGTTATCTCCTCATCTGGATCACGTGCGTTTTAAGAAGCCGCCGCGACATGCCGATCAATCGAAAGCGATGTCGATCTCTCGCTTGATCCTCAGTTCATCCCTTAAACACGTAGCAGCGATCGCTTCGTCTTTGATTTCGAGAATGAGATCGATACTTTCTATGAAAATGAACAAATAGCGCGTCGATCGGAAAGTGATGTCGTCTCTCCCTTACGAAATACTTCTAGATTCACTTTCTGCGAATACTGCTTCCAAGTTTCATACAATACGTGATTCAATTTTTCATGGAAACTTTTGTTCAAGCAGACACGATTCAATTTCTATTCAAGTAAACAGCGAGGAGAAAAAACTTTATGAAACAACTTGTCAGATGTCTTATAGCTTTTTCAAAGGTAATAATGCTATCGATGCAACTGTTGCAATACGATTTGTATATTTAAGTGTATATTCAATTGCCAAATGTTGGTTTACGAGATCTCGGTGCGGTGATTTCAGTCTTTCAGACGTCCCTCCTTCTGGGAGGCCAACAGAGGTCATTGACAACGACGAGCTCGGCTCTCTAATTGAGTCGAATCCTCGTCAGACCGTTCAGGATTTAGTAAACAGGTTTGGGGCTTCCTGGCCCACCATACAGGAACATCTCCACTAAACGGGAAAACTGTACAGACAAGGATCACACGGATTTTCGCAAGAATTAAGTATAAAGAATATTACTGTTGAGCAACATTTTTCTTAATCGCATCGAGAAACATCTATTTCTAAATCGACTTGTGACGATCCACGATCCAAGAAAATCCTAGCTTTCTAAGGAGAAGATTGGATCTTTTAGAAACACTTTGCCTCGTAAATCAGACGACATTGGGGAAAAAGGCTTCGAAGATCCAGTTAGCCAGTGGACAGCTAACGATAAGCTAACATTTGACAACAAAGATCAGAGACTTTCATGGCACCCCTAATAAAACTCCAAACGAGTTACTTTGACCGTATATAGCAGAATCGTAACGAAAACGAGTCTCGAGTCGCTCGTCGCTGCCAAATGTCGTTCGTCACGCTTCCCCGTAAAAATGGGAACGTCGCGTAAAAGCAAGCCAAGGCTCTCCGCGTTCCAAAGGCGTCAGTAGACGTCTCCTTTTCTTTTTATTGCTCAATAATTCCTGCGTCCCGAGTGTCCTTTGTGTTTTCCTGTTCAAAGGAACGCTCGGACGACACGATTTTTTATCAGGACGAGACAAATGCGACGGGAGAACTATAAACACGCAGTCCGCGAGGACAGTTAACCGAGTAACGCTTTCTCTCTTCACCCTCTTTTATACATCGAACGCCATTTTCCGGCATTTCCGGCGCTTCTCATCCTTCCTTCTTCCTCTCGTTTCTACTCGTCACGCACGAATAATAATTATGATACCGGGTATCCGTAAAGTCCCTTTACAATTTCAAAAATTTGTTACAAAGGCGGATAAATGGAAATTATTACAAAATGAGACGTGTATATTTAAGTTTTTTTCTTTTTGTCCCATTTAATACACCTCTATATGGGCAGCATTAGTTGCACGAAGCACATCAAAACGCACTCGATCTCTTACACCCCTCCCTTTGTCGAACACTGTCCCTGTCTCCATAAATTTCTTGCGTCATGAACGAATTGATGGACGTGACGATGGATCTCTTCCATACTTAGTTTTAAAGTTTCTCTGAGTCTGCAGATTCGATTAGTTTCAATAAACCATGATATACACTGTGCCTTCTCTTGAGGAGTAGCCATTTTGTAAAGGGTTCATTTAACAGTGTCTTATCCATCAACAGGGTACCTGAAATGCAATGTGATAGAAACCTCGATAACCATCGAGTACATGGAACAAATCTGACGAAGACGTCTCATCAATTGCCTTTGTAATAAATTTTTGAAATTGTAAAGAGACTTTACGGACATCCACATGGAGTTACGTTAAAGATATCACGTATCGAGCAAAGGTACGGAACATCACTAATCCATATAAAGGTGTCCATATCGAGGTGTATGTAAATAAGAAGAGAAAAAACTTAAATATATACGTCTCACTTTGTAACAATTTTCACTCATCTGTCTCTTCATTTGCCATTGTAATAAATTTTTGCAATTGCAAAGAGACTTTATGGACACGCCGTATTGTTCCGAACAGAACGATAAACTTCAGTTTAGAAACTGGATGTATTACAACAACACTGAGACGTTAGGTTAGGTTTGAAATATTCGTGGATACTCTGCGAAACCTTTGACGCGACGCCATTAGGCGAGATTAAAGGAGAATTAGAAATTTGTTGAATTTGTAAATCTAGAAGGATGTTGGGAAAGAAAATGGAGAAGAATGAATCCCAAAGGGATTTATCGTCGGGTGCTATTTTCGTGGCGATAGCAGAGGTGCGTGCAATCATTATACCTTGGCGAAAGGTAACGCCTAGGGGAGCCCATTAGGGGAGTTTCATAAATCGTGGCCCCGGCCGCCGGGAGTAATCTTAAATAACGAGTACGAAAACGGCATCCACGAGGAGCGACGAGTTCTACAAGGACATTTTACAACAACTGAGAGACTGCAAAGCATCGAGGAATTGAAACAGCGACGTGGCTACGTTCCAGAATGAATACCAGGCCATCATCCACTGGATTTGGAACAATTCGAGAAGCGATGGCCCACTTAAAAAAAAAAAAGAAAAGAATTATTATATATTTGAAATAATACAAATACAATCGACATCTAAGAACATATTTGCGAAAGTAGATTTGTAATTTTAAAAACTCTAGGATGCATTCAAGTCCATTTTGTTATTTTGAACTGTTTCTACGGCGTCCATAATCCTCTGTTCCTTTATATTCAGTTGGCAGGATTCTCTAGAAATATATTTATTATTTTATGATGAAGCAACTCTTCTCTAAAAATTTGGAACATTTAACTCGATAGTCTGTGAGCGATGATTCACTTGCTTTTCTTTTTTTTTATAATGACACAATATCTCATTATAAAAGTGCAACCATAACGTCTAAACGCTATATCGGCACAACGTATTCCGAAAAGAGTTGTTAGATTTTGATTAAATTTTCGTGAATTATAATTTCAAAGATGAAGAATATTCAATTATACATAATTTACTTTGTTGGTCAAATGAAAACGAACGAGAACTGCGATTGAAATACAACGTATTACCAAAAGGAGCTGACAAAATTGACATTCTCAGGAGACTGTAGGAGACTGTTCTACAGTGGGAATTTACATTCTGCTATCCCGAAGAAACTATCTTTTTCTTTCTTCCTTCAATTTCAGTTTCTCACGCTCAACTACCCTCCCGAGCCTACCCTCCCTGACCCGGACGAAAATTCCTCGAACCTAAAGACCCAGGAAACGGAAAGAAGAAGGAGAGGAAGAACCAAGCGAAACTTTAACCCTCGAAAATGGCTGACAAAGTTTGCCAGAGCGTCTGCCAAAGGCTATCTCTCGCTTCCGGCACGATCCCAAAGTCGAGTAATTCCTTCGATTATGTACAAAGTTGGATCTCGCCGGTCGGGTCCGCGAGCTAGGCGAGTTCGCGGAGATATCGCAAACCGCGCGAAGGAAGTAGAAGAGAGAGGGGAGAGAGAGAGAAAGAGAGAGAGAGAGAGAGAGAGAGAGAGAGAGTGAGAGTGAGAGGAGTTTCGACCGCGCAAAAAGGAAATTGCCTTTTTACAGGGAACGAGCGAGGTGGTTGACTGCCGCGCGCCGGCCGAGAAGAGAACGACGGCTTCATATCGACGAGGGCCATCAACGCGTAGGCGTCGCTTCGACCGCGATTCCAGTATCGATCCCCAGTACCGTCCACGCGCGCGGAACCAAGAATATTCTTTTATTATCCGCCTCCTTTTCACGGGGGCCTTCGTTCGAGAAGAATCGGGACGACCCGGCGCGCCCACTTTTTCTTTCATTTCCCAGACTTTCACTTCGTTAACCACCGAAAGTAACGATCGTATTTCCGATGGTCCATTTAAGGGGGTATCCTGGTAATCAGGTTTAAAAAAATCAATTTCTTTTTTTACATTCTCTCAAAGTATATGCTTTTGAAAATGCCGGTGTAAAAGGATTTGTGCGAATTTGTGAAATTAGCAAAGTTATAAATGTTTAAAGGAAACGGTGTACTGCTCGCAACATGAGTATGAATATCGAGAATATGAGAATGTGTTTTTCTCAAAAAATATCTTATTCTATAATATTATTATTTATTATATTATTATTATATATAATATAATCTATAATATTATTATTTATTTTTATATTATTATCTATAATATTATTATTTATTATATTAATATTATTTATTTTTATATTATTATTTTATAATATTTTATTTTTTATACTGCTCGACTGATCGTAAGTATGAATGTTTTTGTACAACGACTAACAAGAACTTCAAATGTGTTTTTCTCAAATTCATATTTTTTTAAATTGGCTGGTGGGATATTTCACGTTTTAGTTGACCGATTGATTTTGGATTCGAAATTTGGAGGAGCTCTTCACCGGATGTACCTTCATCGCATGAACCACGGATTTCAAAATCTCTATTTTTTTCTATTTTTTTTTCTTTTATCACCCAAAAAACGAAAAGCACGAGGGAAATCGATATTTTAAATTCAAAATGCTGCCATTTTTTTAATTTTCGAAATTTCGCTGTTTCTGTGGTACATGCGATAGCCATAGTTATACTAATTATAAGATGCATTCTGGTTTTTTTAGATTCAAATAACCAGGTGGACCGGAATAACATGCTTTTTAAAAACATGCTTTACCTAAGGCTATATTCCACAACTTTCATTAATTTCGTTAAAAAAAATTGTAAATACTCTTTAAGCATGAGTAAATCTGTGTGCAAAAACTGCATACCAAAATGCATCATGGTTTCCTCAGAAAAAAATCGCAAAAAAGTCGATTATTTCAAGTCGGATTACCAGAATACTCCCTTTAAGTGAGGCTACCTAAATGCATATCTTTTCGAATTGTGACGATGCAAAAAGATACTTTTCACCTAACACGAATGATTAAGAATATCGAAAAGGCCAATAATTGGTCAGGAATATCTTTCTCAAGGTCATGCCTTTCAAAAACTTTTCAGGGTCATTGTTTCTTTTCACACGACTGTATATGTATTTTTAATTAGCTGACAAAAGAAAAAGCTGATCGTATTTTCCCTTCCAGCCAAACTTTGATCGCAACTTAGGATGTAAATTCCTGACATTCTTCTCGACAATCTGTCTTGTCGTTCGTTTCACGTCGAATTTCATGCTAGTTTCATGCTAGATCTGGAGCAACTTTAATTCGTTTAAGGTTTAATTCGATAGAGGTTCAGCCGTGGCGGGGTTTATTTGTTTCTAAATAAGGGTGTATCCACTTGCAAACTTCCACGAATTTTCGAGAATTCGTCGAATGTTCAAAGCGACACTCGCCATGAGAAACGTTGAACGATTAAGGGAGGGCGAAATTTCACGGCCGAGTGCGACAGACCTCGTCCAACTTCTGCTGCTTCCCTCGAGAAAAAACATTCCCTCGACAAATTTCCCCTACCAATTTGCCGCGTATTCGGAATTAGCTCCGGCAGCACAGCTCCGCGATACAAGCGCGACTGCTTTCCAAAGGCGACACTGAAATTTTCTCTCAACTATGCGTTAATTCAAGAACAATGCGAGCCACGCTCTATCCGTCGCTCCACGCTCTAAATTATCATTAACAATTGGTTATAACGGCGCTGGTATCGAAAATTCCAAGGCCTGAAATATATCGTTAAACAGCGAAGAATGCGACATACATTCCGCTTGTCTGGTTTTCATTTCAATTTCATTGTTAATTCGTTGTCAATTAATCTCGCGTGGATTAAATTTTGGAAACTGCGTGTAGAAACCTCCGGATTTTCCTTGCTACCGGGTTCAAAAGCCTCCGAGCCATTTCCATCCCTTAAGAGAAACACTATCCACCCCTCTAATATCGAGGCAGTGGCGATCGATAACAGCAGATGGGACGGAACAATTTTTTACGATTCCAAGAACGTTGCCCCCTCCTTGTACTTCGACAAGAGCATAGAGAATTCCCTCTTCCGCGATAAAATGACTGGTTTAAACCGAACCGTACTCAGACGATGATAATGAGGCAATAACAAACACGTAGTCAAGTTGAAGCTACGAGAGAACGAGAACTATCTAAATGTCGCAATTTTAATTCCGCGAGAAATGAATCTTCGTAAAGCTTCACGACGCGGCCGTCGACACCTTGGCAAACGAGGGAAAACCGGCCTTTGTACCTCGCTGCCGGTGGAAATGAACCCCGACAGCGAGATACAAATTAAAGGAGTCCGGTAGCTAGATTATTTCCAAGTTCAGGCTCCGCAACGGCAGCTGCCACTATCGACCGTAAGATGAGCCGAGAAATTCTACGCGAAAGCTAGTTTTCATCTTCTCCTTCTCGCGCCTTCTCCTCCTCCTTCGCCTCTCCCCTCCCGCGCTTAAAAGACACCCCAATCAACCTCGCACGCAAACAGCCCCCGGCCCTTCGTTGCTCTTGGCCCTAGCCATGGCCCTTCCTATCCCATTTTTCCTCCTTTCGACTACCCTACAGCTACCCTGTACCCAGCGGCAACCATTTTTGGCGAGCTGTCCCAAGCTGCCGGCGTATCCCGAGCCACGGCAGCTCGCAATTGCCCTCGAGTCGATTGAATTTCGAATTTCAACACATTTCCGGATCTTTCGTTTCTTTCTTTTTTTTTTCTCTCTTTTTTCGTTTCCTCTCCGCGAATTACAAGATTAAGCGCTGATTGCTTCTGAGAGGCAGGCAACGAGAGTAAAAGCAAGCCAACGGAGGTTGGCGCTGTTTGGAAACCTCTCGAGTTGTCCCGAGTTTCTTCGTCTCGTCGGGAAAGATAAACGAAAGGCGACACGATTCAACATCTTCGTCCCCGGACGAAGTTCTGCCTCTATATTTTATACAAACGTGACTACGCTTCGCAGACGAATTCGTTTTACCGTGTTGCCGATTAAACGCACGATATCCTTTTAATGAAGCACAACGTGGCAGCACGATCGGTGGATTAACTCGGTCACAACTCGTGACATCGATCCGAGCCGGTCTTGTTCCTTCCGTTCTCACGCTCGATCGTCCGACAGATCTATCCTCGTCGAACAAGTTAAAGTGCTTTCGATGCTTACGAGAAGCTTGCATCGACTAATTGTCCACTCGATCCGTGCCGATCGAGCACGATACACACACACACACACACGTACATCTGTCTACATGTAACCGTCTAACCGGGCTCACGGTGTGTACACGCCGTTTGGAGAATCGATAGCGTGGCCAAGTCGGCGTCGATTGTCGAAACTCACCGATTAAATTACCGTCCGAACAATTTTCAACTCCAACTCCGGCAACTTTATCGAGGCTGACTAGTCGACTAGTCGGGTGTCGGTTGTCGGTTGCGGAGAAATCTCATCGTTGTTTGTCTCGAACACCGATTAATCGATCCCGATTGCAGCTCGAGTTGATGACGATCGAGCCAGGCCAGGTCGTTTTGGACCAACATCTTTCACGCAACGTAAATTACTTTTGAACTGTTTGTACTTTAGCTTTTGTACAGCCAAATGAAAGATTCTCGAAGTTACTTGCGCAAAGATTAACGAAGGAAACTTTGACGACGTTTCACGACGAGTCTGCTTCCCCCCCCCCCCCTTATGCGTCGATTATTCGCATAATTAACCATTTCGGTGCCACAGGCTACTTTAAAAACCGGATGAGTGCCATAGCGCTTCTTTGATGTAACCATTTCTTTATTATACCAAAGAAATTATTCAAAAAGCTACCAAATCGAATGATCGATGTTGTACAAAATAGAGTAAGATCAACCCACTATTAACATTAAAAAAAGACTCGTCTAATTATGAAAGCTACTTTTACTTCTTTTTGTTGTCTTGTAATTTTGTCCGAGTGAAATTGTATTGTTTTTGTTTAAATTAAGAATTTATTGAAATATTCCTTCAATTGATGGAAATGTTAATTAAAATTAAGTCCTGTTTGACCTGTTTACAACAAATAAAACGAAAACTCGTTGTATCAGCAATTTTGCAATTGCGTTTTATAACTTTGTATGCAGAAGTAGTAATGTCTAAATAAAAGTAGACAAAGTAAAAACGGCCTATTTATGGCACATGGTTTAGGTTTGAGTAGTGGAAACTTTGATATGACTGACGATGATACGGCTGTAATCGAAACCAAATGTATTTGAATTTCAAGGTCAATTTTTTTTCAATTGTATTCTACTCACTATGAAAAAAGGTAAAACTTTTTCAAGGAACTATAAGTCAAAACCTAATAGTGTTCTTGAAAAATAACAAAAGTCTCTTAATCATTTAACACTGCGTTCTAACAGCGACTTTATGGTCCTGAACGCGTGGTTGTCTATATTATTTAATGTTTACATTTCGAATAATGTTAACAATTAGTTTTATCATTTGATTATTTTGACTCACACCGATGCTACAACTATAATAAATCAAAGTGAAAATTATGAAAAATAGACGTCCACGCGTACAGAATCATAAAGTCGCTGTTAGCACGCACGCATCCGCAAACTTTTTGCAATTTTCCAAAAGAACAATGGTTCTTTGGCATAGTTTCATCTTCATTATAAATAGAATACAATACAAAAATGAATGAACAAATAAATAAATAAATTTTGACTCGAAATTCAATTGGAATTTGACCTTACAAATTCGTGTTTCTGAAACGATTAAAAAGGTGCAAACGGAGCACGTCGAAAGTAAACGAGTTTCTTTCGCTTTCATTCGGGCAATCGCGAGATCATCTCGCCAAATATTTGCCAAAAGTTTGGGCAAAAAACACATTTCGACGACGTTTAATCGCCGAGTCTGGAACGTCCAACACGCGTTCCCTCGACGCTGTGGTATTTCCAATTTCCCCTCCCGCGCCCGTATAATTAAAAAGAACGAAAGAGGGTGTCGAAAGCAGACGAGCTTCTCTGGGAAGCGAGATCTCTGGAACGTGTCTCTGGCGGAATTCACTGGATGAAGTGAACGCAAATGCAAAGTAACAGCGGCAGCGTGGCACAGGCTCTCGACATCTAGCTTAGGCGAGTGTCTCCTGGCGTTGCTCTAAGTCTTTACGATCCAAGGTGATCTCTTCTGAAACACGCGCTGAAACAGCTTCGCGCAATACCCTGTTACATTTCCCCCTGGTATTTAGCGGTGGCCGAGGTATCGCTACTGTTTTAGATTCACCGTGGCCCGGGATATTATCCCGGAGTCTGGATTCCATTACCAGGCGAGCATGTCGCTTCGGTCTGGATTAATGGATCCAACCAGCCGGAGGAAATTGTCTCTTTCCACGTTCCAGATGCGAGAAAGAAAATGGAATTCCTGTTTTTCAGCTGGGGCGACGCAATGAAAGTGTCCGACTCTTTCGTTATTGAATCGGCGAGGAGATGCAGATTGTTGGGAACAAAGCGGTGCTTTTTTTTTAAATTAATCGCTCTTTGGCAGATTCGATGAAAATCCGCGATATACGTATGCGTTAAGATGAAGGGTACGTAACACTTATGGTACGGATGTGCTCCTACCGAGCGTGGCAAATCAGGAATTTCACCAGTTAGAAAACTCCAGACTAAGCGTCCCATAAATCTCACAATCTCCAGTTCAAAAGTTGACGTTGAATTTCAATTTTTTGAAATCTACTCTTCCTTCTTTTTTCTGCATTGTATTCTACTAATAGTTCTCCTGAAAAAAGGGGAAAAAGTTTCTTAATCATTTAACACTGCGTGCGTTCTAACAGCGACTTTATGCTTTTGGATTTCACCAACATTTGATTTATCATGGTTGTAGTTGTTCAGTGTATGAATAATTAGTGTAAATAATCGAATGATAAAACTAACTGTTGACAATTATTCTAAATATAAACATTGCAACCGCGCGTCCAGAATCATAAAGTTGCTGTTAGAACCCACGCGTCCGCACTGTTAAATGATGAAAAAACTTTCTTGCCATTTTTCAAGAGAACTATTCAGGTTTGTGATCTATGGTTCCTTGGAAAAGTTTTACTTCCATCAAGTCGAAGGTGTAGATTTCACAACTTCACAAACTTTCCTTTCCAACCTGTACACGACCGACATCAGTCGCGACGTCTCTGCTAGAATTCGAGAAACGAAAGAGTGGAGAATCGGAAATTCGTGCTCCATTCCGTGCTTTCGCGATTCTACTTGTCGGTAAACGTTCGAAATTCTTTTCGCGACCCCTACATGACCACCAACCACCTGGCACGTTTCCCGCTTTTTAGCCTAACCGTCCGATTTCTTCAACGACGTGACGCGACTCTGCCAAATTCAGGGGGGGGGGGGACACCTCGCCGCGTCGAGGCGATTAATTTTCCATTAGACCTCCAGTCGAGTCCTTAATTAACCACGAGACGCGGCGCTGTTTCGGTTAATTATTCGAGACGCTCTGGCGGGATCTCGCGCGCGCCGAATAACCGAGAGATTATTCATTAATTCGGCACTCGGCCGTGACGCGACCTGAAAATTTCTCGCGATCCCGACAACACGGGCTTTTGTCTTGCTCTGTTTCGCCATTCCCCTCCCGTCTTTCCGACAACTTTCGCCTAATCACGCATTTCCGAGAAACTCGCGGAGATTTAACGGAGATGTCCGTTTCATTCACGTGCAACTCTCAGAATTTTTTCGAAATTTCGACGTATGTACTTTTCCATTTTATCACATCTTTGATGAGAGAACAAGAAACTTTTCTCTCTTGTGAATTACCAATCATTCTATGCCCGAGAAGAGAGCAATGTGTTTAAAAAAAAAAAAAGAAATCATGTACAGCTGGCACGGACTTGCCAATAGCGACCAATTTGTTTTATACAAGGACACACAAAACCTCGGTATATTATCAAGAGCCGTGCCTGGTGATCGAACGAAGGAGAGAAAAAAAAAAGCTTCTTCTAATTCGCTCTTTCATTCAACGCCGGTCCTTTGTTTTCGCACGGGAAATTTACGTTCCCCGTTCCGATTGTCCGCTTGCAAGAAATAGAAGAACAAAAATGGCAGAACCGACGAGAGACGACGTTGCCATTACGCGAACGCAAATATTCCATTACACGCAACTCTCCGAAGACCCGAGAAGCATCGATATTCCACTGTTTGCCTCTTCCGCGAGAAATCGTGTTGCGATTAATAATTTCCACCAATTACGCGTCAATTTATACCGCGACAAAGGAACCGGAAAAATAAATCGGAACAACGCGTAATACGCTTAACAACTTGTCTCGTCGGTGGCTGTACTCACACACACACACACACACACACACACACACACACACACACACACACACACACACACACACAAACATACATTCGAAACAACTCTTTAAAAGATTTTTCTTTTTTTTTTAGCAAGTCGATGAACGTTCGGTTTTTCACGCGATTGTTTTTATTTTCTCTCTCTTCCTCTCTATATATCGTCGTACATTTTTTCCCCCCAGCTTACACACCGGCGCGTAACGAACACGGGGACACGCAACAGCGTGAATTCTCAGCGTGGATGGTGGAAATTACAGCAAACGGTGAAACGCAGCGCGAGCCGAAAATTATCGCAACGTGAAAATCGTCCAACGAGTGTTAACGCTCGTTAACGATACCGCGTGAAATATTAAACACGACGGCGAACGGCCGGATATTTCTTGTTACCGGGGAAAATGGATTTCCTGTAACGGGGCACGCGCAAATAGCAAATAAAATTACTGTTTAACAAACAGTAATCGAATACCGTTTAACAAACAGTCAATTAATGTTAAATTACTGTTTAACAAATCGTTTCCCCGATGCGAAACGAACGCAAGTTTTTCTCCCAAGGATTTTATTAACCCGTCTGTCCTGTGTGCAAAGCTTGCTGCAACGGAAGGAATTTAATCCTTTTAACCCGTTGGCAATCTTTTCTCGTATCATCTACTAGCAATTTATTTACGAAGCATCGTCACTTCAAATAAAATGACATAGTTGGAAATAATCATAATGGTATTTAACATGAAATTTTGTTGATTATATCTTTTTAATGTTTGTAATAATTGTATTAAAGCAATCATCGACGTGCATCGTAGGTTTGTTTACCGAAACAATATATGAGAATATATGAGAATTAATGATACATAGTTTCAATCTCTGAACAAATAACATCTCGTCCGCCATTTTGCAAACTTTGGTGAGAAGCAATAAAAAGTGTAGTTTGTGTGAATCATTCCAATGAATGTCAATTGACTGTCTTTAGATATTTCTTCTTCTGAAATTCTCTTGTTCTTCTCACGTCGTTATATCATAGCGTTCACTCTAGGCATCTATTCAGATATTTCATTATATTAAACACCGCAGCGTACAACTGTATATACATAAACGTACGTGTCCATTATATGAGCAATGTCGTTCTTTGACACTGCACATAATTTTATTTCATTTGAGAGTCAATACAATTCTATAATGCAATTTAACAATAAGCATACTACAATGTTAACACACTTAAGTACAATATATGTAAAATTATTGTCACCAGATGGCAATGTTTATGAAATTCTAAGAAAACGACACAACTTACGGATACCCCTAATAATTATCAACAAATTATCTTAAAAAAGAGTAAATCCGAGCTGTTTGCTAGATTTAAGTTCAAGTTAGAGGACAAAGGATTAATTTCATCCACACAACTGTAACACGTATGAACCGACGAAACTTTTCGAGGGCAAACACTGGTTTTTCAGCGAAATTGATTGTTGGAATCGCTGTTCCGACTATATGGAATTTTCATCTGTCTGATGAGAGGACAAGTCTCTGTCCAACTCAATTTTCTAGTGCAATTTTCACTATGAATTTTCTCTCTCTCTCTCTCTCTCTCTCTTTTCCTGTAAACGTCCGAATATTTGGCTTGCAAATGTAAAGTGTACCAAGTTATCGATCCATTACGGCGACGAATTGGCTGCCGGTAGTCGGTCCTGCGATTTTCGAGAACGAAATTCGAAAAAGCAGAAACGAAAAGCTCGCAGCATTTTCGCGCTTTCGTTTCGGTGCAGCTCGTCCTCTATTTTCTCAGGGTTTAATTAACGCTCTCGGCAAGGAGAGGAGCAACATCCACGCGACTTGGCGGAGCAAGCGTGGCACACGCCTCGCGACAAACGCCGGAATTATAAATTAATTTCAAACGTCGACGGGATAACAACCTGCCCGGCGGAAAAGTTACTGCGACGCACTTGCAAGTTGTCGGGAGGAGGAGGAGGAGGAGGAGGAGGTCGGGTGGAATGGTACATGACCCCGGCCGAGCCAGTTAGAGCTTGTTAAATTTAATTCCCAATAAGGTGTGAGACTCTCCTCTGGAATCTCCGCGAGTTATTCCAGCTCTGCGATCTTTCTAAAATTTACAACGTCCCGCGAAACGCGAGATTTAAGAGATTTCCGCCAGCTGGCCTCTTGGGCTTCTACGATGTTTGTTTGATTGCACGAAAATCACCTGCTACTAAAGTAAATCCGCAATGAATAATTGGAGAGAAACGATTTCTAAAACGTGACGATACAATCACGTTTAAATTATGGCTTAAGTTTAATTTAACATTAATAAAATCAGTTTTTCCTTACATTTTTGTATATTAAATTGTATCATATTAACATATATTATATGTAATTAATTTATTAATAATCATAATAATTTATTTATAATAATCAATATTAATTAATTATTATATATTATATAATTATATAATATTTATATTATATAAGTAGGACGAAACTTTTGGTCCACCCTGTAGTTTCGACTAAAGACCAGTTTCGTTCAAAGTCAACTTGCTGTTTGATAAAATTTATGTCTTTTATAATTAAACAAACTATAATTGATCAAACTTTCAGTACGAAATTTCTTCCAGAAATTGGAAGAAATCGAAAGAAACGATTCTGCTTCTTCACGCGTGTCTAATAAATCGATTATCACAGGCTCGATTAAAAACGAACGTTATTACGATGTTAATCT
The DNA here is from genome assembly GCF_011392965.1 of Frieseomelitta varia. Taxonomy (NCBI): domain Eukaryota; kingdom Metazoa; phylum Arthropoda; class Insecta; order Hymenoptera; family Apidae; genus Frieseomelitta; species Frieseomelitta varia. The sequence continues at coordinate 256,445 of NW_025110318.1, read as the reverse complement.
CCTCCACCGATTAATATTTCTAATATTTTGTCTGGCAAGTATAACGGGGGGGATCTCGCTTCGAAGCACGCGATTCATCATTGGCGCATTCCACCAACCCTCCCACCGGAGGGGGTCGTGATTTATCGTCACGGAAGAAGACGCAAGGCTCGGCCATAGTCTCGTTGAATTATCGTTGCACGTGTCGCTGCATCTTGCCCGTTCAGTTGACGACGTTGCATAGATTCACGCGAGAAATCGACCGTGCGATCGAATTGATATCTCAACGCCCGGCTGAGCGAAAGCTAGAATTCCTTCCCACGGATCCACTATTGATCCGACTATATCGACTCTCGTAGGTTGCTACAAAATATCGTCAACTGACGAACTTGAAGATACAGGACGCACGGAAAATTATGGTTGTGAATAATTAAAGTCGATCAATAACGTTCATGCGGACGTTGAGATACACAGCGATCGTTTTTTTCTAATCACAAACATTTGACAAATGTTGTCTCAAATCAATTCTATGCTATACTATGTGCTATACTGTTCTGTATGCTATGCTGTAATTCTGTACAATACTATATGCTATATACTATAGAAGAATGTTGGAACGATGAATATAGAAAGAGTAAAAATATATCTACCATGCGATCATTTTTCAAATCAAACACGAACAATTGACAAATGTATTGATTAATAATTCTATACTATCTATCAAGACTATAGTATATGCTACTATCCGGTACTATGTGTTACAATTCTATACTATGTGTCAAGACTACTATATGCTGCTATTCTATACCACATGCTACAATTCTATACCATGTATCAAGACTATACTACATGCTACAATGCTACACTATATATCAAGCCTATACTATATGCTACTAACTTATACTACGTGTTACAATTCTATACTATGTGTTAAGACTATATTATATGCTACAATTCTATACTATGTATCAAGGCTATACTATATGCTACTAACCTATACTACGTGTTACAATTCTATACTATGTGTTAAGATTATATTATATGCTACAATTCTATACTATGTATCAAGACTACACTATATGCTACTATCCTATACTACGTGTTACAATTCTATACTATGTATTAAAACTATATTATATGCTACAATTCTATACTATGTATCAGATTATACTATATGCTACTATCCTATATTACGTGTTACAATTCTATACTAGTATCAAGACTATACTAGTATCTATACCGTATCAAGACTATACTATATGCTACAGTGCTACACTATATATCAATACCAAGTGAAAAATGTCGCAACAATAAAGAAGAGACAGGGTATAAAGCGAAGCACTGTGAAATTTAGCAACAAACAAGAACAAGATAATTAACTTCAACGATCGTCCCCGAGAAATTCAGTCGAGTAAAGTAGCTTGGACCTGGCAATGTCCAACGTCCACAGCCCCGTGTTCCCTAGCGTGAAATTATTCAACCCTAAACACGACCCTTTTTAGCCGCCTCGTGCGACAAACACAGGGGGACATCCCTATGGATGAATGTCTCCCGTCCACAAAAAAGAGCAAGTTAATTCGACGATTAATCAATCACTCGAACGATATTCCATTCAGCTCCCCAGATATTAGCATGTAACTTATCGTGCTTGTTGGGAAAGGGAAAATATTTTTTCTCCAAGAGAGAGAGAGAGAGACAGAGAGAAAAGCAAGGCCTCTGTCTTGAACCTGTTACCTAGTGTCGATAGCAAAACTGTGGAAAAATATTAAAATATATATATATAAAAAGGGGGACGATCGATTGGGAGGATGCAGATGCGACTAATTCAATAGGACGTGCAATAGAAGGAAGACGATAGCGTCTCCTCGCTCGGTTGGAACGTTTCTTTGGAAAGCTAGGAATATAATCAACCCGCTTTTCACAGAACGCCGCTTCTATCTGAAAACGACGAGGCAAACGATAGAGCGAGGCGCTCTGTTCATAAAGGACAACTGCTGCAGCCAGATGCCTGCTGCTCCGCCACGTTCGTTCGATTCTCCTCTTCCGATGAAATGGCGCGGCGCGATGATGAGAAACCAAGCCAAAGAACGGACCGACACACACCAACACACAGCGAAGAAAATTGGAAAAGCATTGTTTCTATTTCGAACGAATAAACGAGGGATAGTTGGTTGGTTCGTTCTTGCGAGACAACGCGTCGTTAAAGGGTTATTTCGAGACTCTTGCTTCGACACCGAACACTCGTTACAGCCCTGGTGCAAGGTGCTGGCCGATTACTCTCAACGTACAACCTTTCGACAGCTATTGCTTCGCTCTTCGTTCGAATTAACGTCTTCTCGAGTCTCTCTCTTTCTCTCTCTCTTGTTCTCTCTTTCTCTGTCAATCGTGTAACAACGGCATACCGTACGTTTCCCTCTTTTCCGTTTCTATCTTCAGGATCAATAGTCTCCGGCGATCTACCGTTACACGAGTAACGAGTAACGTTGATCTTGTTTGATCTTCCACTCACTCCTCGACGATGATAATGAAATAAACGCGGTAATGGTAAGTAAGGCGTCATAATGTGATTAACATGTACCGCTTCCGAGTACCTTGAACTTTCCTGCGGTTACTCCACTGAGAGAAAGGGAGTACCAACTCTTTAAAGAATTCTCGATCTTCACCTCCGAGAGAGAGAACTCTTCTGTTAATTCTTGCGAAACTTCTCCAAGAACAAACACCAAACAAACGGAATTCGCTTCGTTGGAAGCTGGAATTTTTGGCAATTTTCTTCCCTCCCCTGCTCGTTTCTCCATTGCCCGCGTAAATTAAACTCTCCTCCCTAAACAGTAGCGACACGGCAGAGTGAAACTTTTAATTTCACTCCACAGCAAGCAAGTGAAATTATCTTTGTGATTTCCTTTCGTGAACGAGTAATTCGCCGACTATATCGCAATATTCGACAAATATTCGACGCAGTTAAAGGCAAATGAAATCGCGTTAAATTCTCTTCAAAATTCTGCGAGAGGACCGAGAGCCACGAAAAGCTATCAATCTCCCTGTATCACTGACCCGATCTGTTTCAATTCGACAAGTCTATCGAAACGATCGTTCGTTCGGTTGGCGAATATGCGATCTCGAAACTCGACTGTCAAAGAACCCATCTGTTTCGCTGAGTTTCTTCCTCTTCCTCCGCTGACTTGTTCGTCGAATTTCGATCGTGCACGAAATTTCTGGCGTGTCCCGGCGAGATCGATCGCACAATGGTCTCGCCACGTTGTTGGATCCCGGTAAAAACCGGTTGAAAATTCAATAAGATCGATATATATATATATACAGATGCGGTAAGTCTCTTTAATTTCGGAACGTTCCGCCGACTATTCCCAAGATACGGCCCTGACAGGAGCTACCTGTTGATTTAACCGAGCGAGCCAGGTAACTCGCGCTACCTTACGACCCACCGGTACAACTTGACGCGCTTCCCCAGACTTGCTTCCCTCTCTCTGTCACTGTCTAGTAGTTTTTTACTTGTCGTCGTCTTCGTCGCCGACGAAGGAATGCAATTTCACACTGCGCTTAAAACCAACCAATTTTTTTTCACGCCGTTGCGATCACTCTATTAGTTGAAAATTGAATCACCGTTGCCTCGATTGCATTCTCTTTCGCGATTGATTTCTGTTGAGCGTGACAGGTCAGAACGATCCTCTAAACCAGAGACAGCGTGCTGTACGAGCTGTTTACTCACTTCACCATGAAAAATTAATTCCCACTCTGTGGTGGCACAAACGAATTTCCCTGTTTTCCTTTAATTTTAGCAGCATATACAATAGAGAAAACAATTTATATATAGCTAGTGCGAATATTGTGGCCACGATACTCTTTAACTAGCAGTTGGGAGATCGACGCAGTGGAGGGGATAGCGCTAGCAACGAGGAAAGTGGGGGCAAGTCACGTGCGACCTGCAGGCCGCCAGTTAGCCACTCTAAACCACTGACTACTAATTATACGATTGTATTTTCTGTCAAATCGAATTGAATTGCAGCGTGTTCGATGTCTTGAGATTATATTCGGTGTTCAGTGAATCGGCGAAGTATTTTCTTCCAATACGCAACTGTACTAACTTGAATGCATTCTGTTGCAATCTGATCGTAAAATTGTGTATACACATTTGAGAAACATCACGTTGAACGTCTTTCGAGTGGTTAATGCATTTGACACAGCAATGAAATTTACTATCCTTATTATCTTTACTATCATATCATCACACTTTCTCCTTGTTTCATTCGGTAACGTCTATCTATATGATTAGAGCAGATCAAATCGTTTCGTACAATTATGTACATCACGCCTCTATATTAAACGTAATCTACATTAAAACTGGCTGGTGTTGAATTTTAAAAGTCTACGATGTTCTTTTTTTCTTGCTTGCTTCTCTACCCCCTCGTTATTTTCATCCGTCCCCTGCGATTAAACAACGAACACTCTCCTCTCTCCGTGCTCCATTTAAGTTTGCGCATTATTCAGCGGAAGATTCTCTCTTTTTTTCTCCTCGATTATTGTATCGTTAACGATAGCGTTGCAGTGTGAAACGATTCGCTATTTCCGAGCATCCATCAATCGGGCGAGTCTCAAAAGATTTCACAGAGGAAACGAAATGATCGTATATACGATTGAAAACGAGAACGGTTTCGTCAGCGAAAATGGTACTTGACTCGGGACACTGTCGTTATTTCGAAAGTGATAGAAAATTTGATTGAATCGCATTTGCGCACACGTGTGTTCCGCAACTGAGAATTGTGTAGCGTGTAAACTCTCTCTCTCTCTCTCATCTGCTGACCTTTAGACGGTACGTTCTCTTATTACAAAATCAAATGTCATCTGGTCGTTAATCGGAATTCGATTCGAGCTCCGTTGAAATATTGTCGACTTTAATACATCGAACGTTGCCAATATTTCAATCGCAGTGATTGTAATTTCATGTAATTAAGCGAACTTTATCGCGAGCAAAATATTGTTTGAAATTAACAAAAATCGTGTCAATTTCGTGCGACGAAGTATATTTTAAGATGCGTACAAATATGTTAGATACACGATACAAATTTATTTGAAATAATTGTCGTCACTTTTGACAAACTCTCTAGTCAAACTAAAATTTTCATCGTAGTTTCTTGTTGCCTGTACAATTTTAAAGAAAGTAGCAACAAAGAAGAAAAAAACACGGTCGATTAGCAAGAAATAAATCTATAATGACCCACTAAAGGAAAAGAAGACACCGAGAATTATTGGGGATAGAAGATAGATATCAATGCTCTCACAGATTTTTAATATAGACAGAGACAGATCTCGTTGCACTTTTCTTTTTACTTCTTTTACTTTTTTTTTTTTTTTGTTTCTTTTCTGCAGAGCCTAAAGGGACACTTTGCTCGACGTCGCGTCGCGTCGCCTCGTCACAAAGCGTTTCGCTTCGGATATTTTTATCCCAAGCCAGGAACGATATTGCGCAATCGATAGTGTATCAGAGCATGCTAATGTTTCTTTCGAGATGGCCTGGACCCGTGATTATCACGGTTAGTTGCCGAAAATTTCACCTCATTTCTCTCTCTCTCTCTCTCTCTCTCTCTCTCTCTCTCTCTCTCTGTGTATATTAAAGTCTCTACCTCAGCTTCCACCATCTTCCGATATCTCAATCCGGATTATTCGGGCTGCCTTCGTTTGTCACTCATATCGAGTCAATGTCGTTTAATCGGCCAGGTCGACTGGAAGCTGACTGGACGGGAATTTCAATCGGAACCTCGATATATCGGCCCGCCCAGCGATGGATCAAAAACCAATTAAGAGAGCAATTGCTGTTCGTAAGAGCGGGGAACGTTCGCCAAGAAATTAACAACGCCGGTCGAAAATAGATCAGAATCTGTCTCCGCATAGTTCGTTTTACAAACAACGATTGGCTCGCAACAGAACGCTAATTTCCAGTTGCGCCAGTTTCAAGTCACCAAGTCGATACACGAACGAGGCTTCGTTTCTCGACTCTCAGAAACGCGAAAATATCTCTTCGTTTTCTTCGTTAAAACGAAGGGGAGAAAGATTAATGAAAAAATTTTACTTCGCAGCTGTTCATGAGACGTCAACGTGCTTAAAGCTCTTCGTGCTGCGAGGATCGAAATAACTAGGACGGTTAATTAAAAGTTGCAAACGTGATTTGCTCAGCTTTCTTGAATGCAATTGGAATTTACTCGGGCCCACTGGCTTTTCCATTCCAGTCACTCTTGCTCCCCCTCGTCCAAACGCAAGTACAAATTGTTAAATCTCAATCTACAATTCGAGTTTCCGTGAGTTTCCGCTACTTTGCCCGGCGATTACTCGCTACAACAATATCGCGTTAATTAGACGCAAATGGTTCTTGTTAATCGTTCGAGACAGAGCGCCACGCCGCGGTGCCCTGAATTTAATTATCCGCATTAAAATTGCCATCGAGCGGTTCCATTTATTTGTCGGGTAATTAACGACCGACAACGAACGTCGGCGATTAGCTACTACGTTGTTGAGAGTTCTTAATCGCAAGAAATCAGTAATCACCTCTGTTCTCGGGGGTGAAAAGTTAGTCCAAGAAAGACTTACGCCTCGGTATTCCAATTCTCGCGAATGATAAATATCGATAAAAAGGGCCGAGCCTCGATTCAGTTCGGGCCGAGATACGATGCAACAGAACGGCGAATGTATCGTGGAAGGAAAAATCAACGCGTCGTTACGCTCCGAGCCCTAGACCAGCGGTTCTCAAACTAATATTAATGGCGGAAAACACCAAAAAAAGAAGAAAAGAGTTAATAAAAACACAAGAACAAAGTTACAGAGTTTCGACTTTGTGTGAAAGTTTTCGAGAGATGGATGGGAGGAGAGGGTATTTATAAATGAAAATAAAAGGCCAAATCAAGGTTGGTAAGAGAGAAAAGGTTGGTAACCGCTGCCCTAGACGATCGATAATTACGTACCTCTGACAATGACACGTTGCTACACGATACCGGTCTCACGTGTAAATTAATTAAAATTCGAGAAGGTGGAACTCCCGGGTGAAACGCTAAGCTTCCCCTTACCTGAAACAAAGGAAAAATTGGTATAATGTTCGCGCTTGCACTTGCTGCAAAATTGAATTTTAAAAAAAGAAAAAAAAAAAAAGAAAAAATTGGCCCGTTTGTGAACAATTGTCCTCGATCCAGAGAACAACGTCCAAGTTTCAACGCAGTCGTGGCGAAAGTTGCGAATCGCGGTAAAAATTACTTCACAAACAGGGCACGATTTAATTCCACGATCATTAGGGAACTCGAGGAATTAACGACCGGTGGGCCGTTTCAGTTCGAGGGCGGAAAAACACGCGGTGGCGAGGTAGCGCGAGAAGAAGTCCGATAACACGAGGAAGATACGATTTCCACGTTTCATTTTGTAGCTGGTAGTTGCCGAGCTACTTCTTGGAGAAATTTTAAACGTCGCGGAAAAAGCGCTCGTGAGCAACAAGCGGGGGGGCGAAATAGTTTCACCGTTTCTGCGAGGCAGAAACTTTAAACTCACTCGAGGCATTGTGACATGAATACTTCGGGCATACCTCCCCCCTTTTTGCTTTCTTCTCCATCATATTCAATCTCGGCGAAATCTTCCCTCGCGATACAATGCTCGCGCCGCTGCTTTTACAGTACTCAAAACGCCGTGAATATTACACAAACAAAGTTACCGGGATCCATTCCGTGTGGAACGTGGGGTATTGATCGTCGTCCGCAGTTATGCACAACAAGTTTCCAAAATCGTTTGGAACATTGAAGATTAAGTTTGACTAACTCGAAAGATTCGAAATTTTGAAAGGTGACGTCCGTTTTTATGCGAAGGATAAAAGGATCGTGCAAGAAACGCACGAGTGACTGTGCATCAACTGAATCGTTGAGAGCGTAAGTAGAAAAGCCACGCTGTAGTCAGACGCGCTCGTCATTCGGCGGATATTCAGTCAGACATTAATTCGAGCCTGTAACGAATACGACTTGCAATAACAAAGATAGAACAATTAAACGCTGCAAATACTAACGCATAGCAGAAATTTAGATTTCGATAAAAGTCGAAAGACAAGTGCGCCACACCTTTGTAATTTGCATCGCCTGTAAATTTCCATTCGTCAAAAAGGCAAGCAATCAACAAGCCAATTTTCCATTTAACCTCTCGCGCTATGCACGTCGAGAATTTTTTGTCCCAAAAATGGCAATATTTTCTCAATTTCAAGTGTATTTAAGCATAACCTGGGCAAAGCATAATAATAAATTTATTACTTCTCGGTTTGGTCACTCGTTATGGTCCGCAATCAGTTGCCAGAGCAATTATAAATTATCCGACCCTGATGCACAGTTGATATCGTATTTTCTATCATTCTCGTGTTAATCTTGCTCTGGCTGACTAGCCTAATACTTTGGAATAGCCTAATACTAAGAATAAAATTCCTCGTCACTTCTCCTTCCATTTATTTCTCCCATTCCTCTCTGCAATTGAGCTGGTCGTTTCTGTCTCAAACTCGGGATCTGGCACGTTTTATAGTGGTAATTTTTTATCATTTGGCATTTTAAAAATTTTATCGCAGCGCGAAAGATGTGTAAAACTTCGAAGAACGTTATGAATAGGACGTGTGAATGTCGTGTACGACGACGATACCCGAAGATGGTGACGGTAAGCCAATCGTAAATGGATGCACGTAGGTTTCTATTTTTCCAGTGGCATAAGTTTCATCTTCGCGGCGCGGCGTATAGATATACCTGAACGAAATCTCGTTTTGTTCGATTCCACGGCAACGATTCGACTGTTGCATAAAAGTCGTCGCGTGTGGATGGCACGGTGTCGCGAGCGACACTTTTTCCCCACCTCCGCTGTCTTTCGAACAAGAACGGCAAGTGCACGAGGTAAAAAGAAGGGGAAAAAATTACTCTCCCCTTTGAAAGGAGAGTAAAACGCGTAAAACGTTTCTCCTTCGGGCAACTTTGGACCTCGCGTCGACTTTTTTCCGCCTTTCCCTCTTTTCACAGCTTTCCACGGCCTGGCAAATCGCTTCGAAAACACTGGCCGAGACTCGACCGGGCAACTTTGCAACCGAGATTACGCTCGCTCAGATTTCTCAATACCACGCTTCCAGCTTGGATGATCTCCCCCTGTCTGTCAGTTTCTAGACGATGTTTTCCCGAGCGTGAGAACTTTTTTATTTATTGATTTGTTTATTCGATTTTCACCCGTTAGTAGAAAAAGTGATACAATTATAAAATTTTAAATGTAATGAGGTATGAGACTGAGTGAAAAATTACAAGGAGATACTAAGCAATGAGCGTTTAAAAGATGGAAATGAATGGTTGAAAAAACATCGATGAAACAATGTGCGTTATTAGCGTTAATAAATATACGATTATACGGGTTATAGAAGCCATGACATGTTCGATGGTGTTCTATGTGAAGCAATTCAGAATGACGTAGTGATCTGGAAGGAACATGAAGTTCAAACATTTTAATAATATTCGAACACGAGATCAGACCATTGTAGACCAGCTATTTTCCTGCAATGTTCAAGTGTGGTCAAATTTTTTACATATAGTTCGGGTATAATCCCAATAGATATACACGATTGATCTTGCGTGGTTTGGGAATCCGTCTTCGTTACATCGTGGGTTGCTAGATTAGTTATGTGTGCTACTAACTGACTGACTATTTTACCGACTGTCGTGTGCTGTTCTATTTTACTGACTTTCGGCCCTTATTGTTAGGCCAAATCTCTTTGCGTCCTTCCCGACTGTATGATTCGGAAGATAAGTCGTTTTCGATTATTGGCACAGTGCCCAGAATAATTCTTGATCCCGACAGTAGGACACTAGGCATGGTAGTGTCTCGTTGGTATCGCAGAGGTTGCAAATTTGAAAGTTTCACAAGTATCGCGAGACGAGACGTTTGGCGAGCAAAGACGTCGATGCGTTGTGGAAACGCAAGGTGGTGGAAAATCGAGGAAACGTCCATCAGCTTGGGAAACGCTTGCGAGATCGGTTGGAAACGAGCCCCGTTTCCCTCGGCATCATGTTGCGTTCTCCAATTTTCTTCCATTCTCCAGCCAACCTTCTCTCCTTCTCCTCCCCTGTCCCGTTCCTCGCTACACACCCCACCTCGACGTTCACATTCCGGCTGCTTTAGTTTTATTTCGCGTAACGGCTCCTTTTATACTTCGTTCGTTTGCCCTCGCGGAAATTTCTCGTTTCGCCGCAGGGCGAGAGTTTACCAGCGTGGCTTCTCCCCCTCCCGCCCCAGGGCAAAAGCAAGTCGCTGCAGATAAAGGAAGCCCCGACGCGAGTAAATCTTCCGGTATTATTCGAATGAATGGCATCGTTGCTTCACCCGATCGCCGCCGGATCGACTTTTCTTTCCTTCCTTCCTTTCTTCCTTCCTTCCTTCCTTCCTTCCTTTCTTCCTTCCTTCCTTACTTCTGCGTCTCTCTCCAGTCCGTTTCCCTGAACATCGATCCACGCAAACGTGCGTTTCACGCAGTTGCGAGTTCGCGCTGCTCGAGACAAGAATTCGCGACCGAATTCTCAGATCCTACCTTGGAAATTAACTTCGTTTGTTAATTCGAGGCTCTTTCTAAACTCTAGGTGTCCATTGAAGAGTAAAACTGTCGCGAGTTGCTCTCGAGAGTATGTGTGAGAGTCGACGTGTCGCGAGCTGCTTGCAAATGGATAACAATATTATACTGCTCTCAGAATTCGAAACGATTTCGAAATACTGAGAGTACTCTCGTGCAAGCAGAATAATGAATAATAAAAGAAAGTGTGGTCAAAACGTGAAATTATTGAACTAATTTCTTTTAATTTATAAAATAATCATATTATATGATAATTTAAATATTATATATAAATATAAATACTGTATAATATTATACAATATAATTATTATATAATAATTTAAATATTATATATAAATATAAATATTGTATAATATTATAAAATATAATTATTATATAATAATTTAAATATTACATATAAATATAAATATTATATAATTTTTAATTATATTAAATATTATATAATAATTTAAATTATTGAACTCTTATTTTTACGTTGATTTTTCTTTTTTCTTAAAATATTACGGGCAACTATGAAGGCACATTTTTTGCACCACCATGATAGTCATGTCACTGTTCACACTCGTGTTTCGAATAAAACTAAACTACACAGTGAATAGGACCAGAGACAATGAACTCTCAAACGGACACAGTTTTGAGAGTTCTATCGGATAGTGAAAGCTCACGGAGAGTGAAAATTCTCAAAGCTGCTCTCGAATGGACACAAGGCTCTCGCGAGAAAACTCTCAAATGGACGCAAGGCTCAACTCTCGATTCTCAAAATTTCGGCAAATCTCCGGTTTGTCAATCTCGCGTTATCCCAACTTCTTCTAACCTCGTGATCCTCGTCACGCTTCGAGGCCAGCCAATTAACCGATCTGAGGACGAAGTTGGCCGTCTCTCAATGGAAGAAGTTTTGACACCAGTTCGTTTCGAAGGTTTTAAACGAGTTTCCGGAGATTCGGAGGGCGAGCGACTCGCGATGCCGCGCTGCTCGTCGCGAGGAAATTCCTAGGGCGGGATAAAGAAGGGGAAAACCCAGGAAAATGGGATAAGTTGGGGGAAGAAGCGGTGGAAAAGGAAGAGCATAAATAGACCGGGTGAATTATATCGCAGGCGGGGAAGATTACGTCGAGGTAGGATAATCAGGTTTCCAGCAGGCTTTCACGCGGTTTCAACCGGTTTCTCGCAGGATCGGCCGTTGCCCTAATTGAAAGAACGACAAAAATTTTTCCGAGTACATCATCGTGCTCTTGATTCTCTATCAAGCTGCCATTAAATCCGCCGAAAGTTGAATTTCAAACACGGCACGGGCGCGAACGATAAAAGTCGAGCGATACGCCGCTCGAGCTCGCAGAATTTCCGCCAAGCACCGAGCCACATTGCAGATTCCAAGAACGTTCGAGCTCTTCTTTTCCATTTCGGGGGAGCGTGCCTGCTCCCCGAGCCGAATCGAAAAGGAATATGGTGGATCATGGGTAGCACTGGCTGGTTCGATATGCCGCCGTAAAAAAATTGCGCGCAACGAGGGACGCATCGAAAGAAGCTTGCAGTTGTTACCGGTAACGAGCATCGAAAGAAGAAGAACCGAGAGCCGAATCGGGATCGCGACAAACGTAAAGCTGATGGAAGTTCCGAAGAATTTTACAACTTTGCAAAATCTGGGAGATTTGATCTTCTTTACCATCGGAGAATAAATCGGCACAGTTTCCTGATCACGTCGCGTGTACACATGAACCTCCTCCAAACTTTAAACCTTTAAACTTCCCTCGAACCATCAATCATCCGCCACATATATCGAACCACCATACATCACCCGATTCGCTGTTCCGACTGTTACTCGTGCGTGTGACACCCTTTGAAATTAAACACCGCATTTTTGAAACCGTACTACTTGTTATTACCGTTTTCTCCGGCTTTCCAATCTCATTCCGATCTCTTCTTTTAATCTCTGCAACTTCTTTTAATCCCGCTAGGCACGTGCGCGTTCCCGAAAAGAAAGAAACACGATGCAAAAGTAACGTCGCGTTACAAAGTTTCCGCTTTCCATAAATAACACGAGAAACGAAGGAAATAATGCGTCTGTTACGCGCGAGGAAACATAGTTAGCGAGGTGTTAATCACCGATTTGGACGAAATTTGTGCATAAACGTAGTCATAAAAGTTTTCGAAAAAATAACTGCATGTATTTCTTTTCTTTTTTTTTTTTTTCATCGACGAACCTCGATGTTGAAGGGGTCGAAACTATCCTCGAAATTGAGGGAAACATTTTACCAAATATCTCATATCGGAAATAATTAAAAATACAGTTTCATCGTGTAAATCGATGAAATTAACGTGTCCCTTAACGATGTACACCATTTTGCGAAAAATATTGTTTAAACAATACGTTTAAAAAACCGCACGTATTTTCTATAAGTTTTCGTTAGTGAATGTTAATAAACTGACAAGATGTTGATAAACTATGTGAAAGTAAAAACACGTGAATATTAGTAAATTCTCTTGAATATTTGTTTATGAAAACCACGTGTAACAGAATGATAGTCGGTTCCGTGCTGAAGAGAAAACTGCAGCAAACTGTACCGCTCGAATTATAGGAGGGGGTGATTAACTTCGGACCAGCTTTGTGGAACACAGCATTAATGGAACTGTCTGTCCGTACGTCACAATCTTCCCGCGACGTAGCTTATACCGACTTGTCATCCGAAACAAGATCCGTTTTCATCACGCAGCTTGTATGTATGTATGTACAATTTCTACAAAAGTCATTTGCAAAGTGAGAAAACGTTTCGTTCTTATACGAACGTACTAAACGATCGTCCGAATTTTATTTGCAGGCAAAAAAAGTCACTTATACTTCGATAATTACTTTTAGTTTGAAATTAAATGAAGTAGGTTACTTAGGACATTGGACATAAGTTTTGAAAAGAGCTGTGTCAAATATTTTTTTATCCTTATGTACGTCTCGGAGATTTATAATTATAATTTATAATCATTGTCGACTTTAAAGTCATGTCAAAGGATGTCATATCGCGGATGTATATTTTATAATATATATTGTAATACGATAATACAATACGATATGTATAATAATACATAATAATATATCAATATATCAACTGTACAAAGTTTTGCGTTTCTTGCAAATACTACAATTTATATTGTTAGCTGTATCGCGTATCGAGCATATTATTTCTATTTCTACACTGTAAATACTGTATTTTCTCTGTATAATTTATAATTGTACTATTGTTATTACACGAACTTGTCCATAGCACCTGCATTAAGAAACACAGGGTGTCTCAGAAGTCATGGACACAAATTGAGTCAGGGCTCAAAACCCTGGAGGGACACCCCCTTATATTCAATCGAAGAATCATTGCTTCCCCGTAAGCTCGAAAGTAAACATCATCCATTTCGTTCATTCGTCACGGATAAAAAGGCACGAAACATTTGCAGAGGGCGACGCGCCGGACAGGCGGTCAAGCGGAGAGCACAGAAAGAAAAATGGAAAAAAAAGAGAGGAGAAAACGAGGAGACCGTGTTGAGAATTTAGGTAGACGGATTCAGCGACTGTCCGGATCAATTGGACAGCGGCGAGTATTATTCGGTGTACGGTCTCGGGTCCAGGAATTTGCTTGGAAATCCATAAATCTCGGCCGTTCTCCCGTGTATGCGCGTCCGTTTCTCGTCGTCGTACAACCTCTGTCAACCGACACAGAGTTCTCGTTTCCTCCGTTTTCACCCACCCACCCCCTCTCACATTCTCCCCCCCGAGGGGTGGAGGATTCTCTCTCGGACACTGTAATCTTTCGCCTCTCCTACCTATGTGCGCCACACACGCGTCCATCCTCCCTCTTCCACCCTCTTCCACCCCCCTTTTACCCCTGTATTCTTCGCTGTTCCCGCGTACTCTGTCCCGTCTACCATCCTCGCCAACACGCCGTGTTGTTAGCGATTTTTTTTCTCCTTTCTCTCGTCCCCTTCCACCGGTCTTGCTTCACGTGTCCCTCTGATCGTGGTTCAGGATAATTGAACGCCTCCCCTTTTTCAGCCGCGCGGCGCAGCTTCTGTCAGAGAGCCGCTAATCAGATACTCTCGTTCTCCACCGTTTCTTGTTTTTGCCGCCTCTCGATCACGAAACGAGTTCAACACGAAAATTCAGGCGAAGAGCAACAGACGCGGCGCAACACGATAATGAAATTTCGTTTTTCGGACGGTTTGAGCCAGGGAAATAAAGGATTTTTCTATTAACGGAGGTACTTTTATCTCCCACCGTTTCGTTAAACATCGTTACACCGTGTTTCGTAGCTTTCTATCGCGCACGCATACAGAGCCAAGTGTACGGAGTAATCAGAGATATTCGCTTGTAATGCGAGGGCAAAGCCCGCCGGCTAGCCCGCGGTAGCCAGAGCTTTCCATCGAAATTTTTAATTAAAATCTCGGCCAATGGGAAATGTAATGATGAAAGTTGATAGAAGCGCGGAAGGGAAATCGTTTCATGCAAATTATGTTTACGCATACGCAGCCGGCGCGTATCCTTTCGCTGAAATGTCCTGAAATCAATTTCCCTTGTATCCGACCGACGGTATGTAAATAGTGGCTGTGCATGTGTGGCGGAAGCTGCTCCAAAAACCGTACGAGCTCGTCCGAAATAAACGAAACGAACTGCCACGCGGAACCAAACGCGGACAAGGTTGACAGGGGGGAATTTCCGCGATAATTAATATCGCATTGCATCGATGCCAATCGAGTTAAAACGAAATCGTTCGTCGAAACGAAGCGCGTAAATACAATTGAAAAAGGCTGATTACTCGCCGCTCTAAACGCTATTCTAAACCGCGCGAGACGGATTTAACCGTGTTTGAATTTCCATACTGTTATTCACTTCGTATTGTAGTATAAATACCATTCGCGAACGATAATTTCCACGCGAGACGAGAATCTTTCAAGGTTCCTTATCTCCATCACCTTTCAGCTGTGAGTATACTCTCATTTCGCGAGAAAAATAATTATAATTTGTTACTTAAATTAAATTTCTTGTGGAAAATGAAACGTATTTGTAAATTTTAAACATTTTAGAACAGAGTCCTTACCCCTGTTTTGCTAGCGCTTCCCCCTCCAACTTAGAGATACAATTATTGACTTTTCAAAAAAAAAAAAAAAAAAAAAAAGAAAACAGTATTATTTCCTTGTAATTTAATTCAATTTTACAGCAACTGCAGATGCTCTGCGTTTGTTGACGAGTATATTCGTCATAGCGACACAATGTATTATAGAAACGCACCTGCACAACCTCCTGCACTGGAATGACGTATCACGAGAATTTTTTTATCCCAAAATTGCAATATTTTCTCAGTTTTAAGTATATTTAAGTATAACCCAGGCAAAACAAATAATAAATTTATTACTTCTCAATCATTTTTATCCAGTGATCGTCATACCGACGAGTTTAAATGGAAAAGAAAGCGACGAATTATTGTATAACGATTTGGTCACTCGTTACGGTCCGCAATCAGTTGCCAGCGGCATCACGGCTAAGAGATTCGCTCGAAACTTTGTTCGAGACTTTTTTTCCCAGACTTTCGAGCAATTGTTACAAAACGAGCGCGGTAATTTGTAAAAATTTTCAATCCAGCAAATAGAACTGTCATTTGCAACGTTTCAATGAAATCCTTTGAACAAAGGTACAACTAATTATATACACGCCGGAACATTGCCGGCGAATGATAGTAGAACTCACCGAAACGTGAAATATATTTGAAAAATGGCCGCGCGAGCGCGAAATATTTCGGCATGAAAATTGCATTGCTTGTTCTATTAATTACTCGAGTAATTAAGGATGGATTACATCATCGTAACGTATGCGCATTATAATGCGTAATCGATCAGGCAACGTCAATGGCCAGAGATGGTCGATTAATTAACAGACAAGCGATATTATAGCCATGTAATGGGAAACTTGATAATCTTTCGTGACGCGCTATTGTTGTGGGCTTCGCCATCACTCTCCGCTTTAATGAGTAGATTGCACAATTCGCTACCTATCGAAAGGCAATAAAACTCGCAGAGGAAAAATCGTTCGTAGATCATTCCCTGTCTTTTCTTCTGGATTCGTACCTCGAACGTGCGAATTTACTCGCTGCATTTCAAAACCTGACGAACGAGCACGCGGCACGATCCCGAGAATATCGCGTGATTTTTCTAGACCAGGCTCGCCCGAGTTCGAGTAGTATCGGAGCGACGATGGTCAGACACGAGGTTCTTATTCAACCCGGGAAATCTCGCGTCAGGCCGTTATCGAATACCGGGTTTCGTTAGAAATTTATTGGTTAGTAAATTAAGCAGATTAAATAATAACGTTATCGTAACCACCACGTGACTTTACTCCGATTATAATTCCTCTCCGATACTGAATTATTCAACGCCATACGTATTATTATCATAATCGGATCGCATCGATTTATGATAATTTCTACGAAAATCGTTGATTGTCGAACAGAGGCCAACTATAATACTTTTACCCATTTTGTCTTGCGTTTTTCTTTCCTTCTTTTTTTAGCTGAGTTATAGTTATCTGTTACTCGATGACTAACGAGCGTTTCGGAGCATTATGGATGTTTCGAGGCGCAGATTACACGACCGGGAAACATATTACCACGCGAGCAAGTTGTTACAATTACGGGACCAGGAAAGTTTCCGCCGGATGCCACGTCCCGGTGCAACTTTCACCAGGAGGGTGAAAGCAACGCTATCTCCTATTAACCGTCTCTCTAACAAGAAACCATTCGCGGAGGGATAACACCGGCGCGCTTATCGCGAGCTCTAGCCTTTCCCTGTGCAACGTTTCAAACTTTCTGTCATAGATTCTTACGAAGTGGCGGGTAGACAGACACGCCGCACGTCGTTCAACTTCGTCATTGAAGGGACGAAAAGTATCGAGTAACTTGCTACTTGCATAGCAGCTGTCAACGATGTGGAAATCTTCGTTAATTTCGTTAATCTGTTTGGTTCGTTGATTGCTCGGGAGATCGAAATTTCTTTTTTTTTTTCGTGTTGGAACATCGACCTCTTAAGCGTTTTGTTTTTATTTTGAAACCGTGCACTGGCTTAATTATTTCTGGTAAGAGTAAATGCACAAATTGCTGTAAGAGTTAATTACTTGAAGTTAAATTACAACAAAGTGACAAATATTTTTGGCGTTTCTTCGAAAAATTTTCTAATTTTACTGGTACGATATTTACAGAACTTGGCATTACACTTCTTGAAAATTATTCCATTAAACGTTCAAAATGTGGAGAAAAGAACTGGAATTTTCGTCAATTCATAAAAAAGAAGTAAAAAATCAAATATTTGGGAAATTAAAATAAATAGTAAAAGCGAACTTTTTAAAAAAATTTTTTTAAAAATTTAACACTTTCACATATCGGCGGTCGTCACATACGCGTGTATAATACCTAAAATATTAATATAAATAAATAAATGAAAATACTTGTCAACAACCAAGTATCAAAATATTCTACTGAAATAAGCAAATTTATACACTTGCGTTTCTCTCCAAACAAGAAGTCATAACAGTATTAATTTTGACAAGTAGTCATATCTTTTAAGTAATTCAAACGATAGTCTGAAATCAGTCTCGTTCGATCGTTGAATCACAGTACATTAATAAAAGTAAAATTGAAAAAGTTAAATTAATACAGTGGATCAACAAAAATTGCACAAGAATAATATTCCACGGCTCTGAAACGTGACTCCCGTTCCCGTCGTTTCCCTCAATCCCTCTTCCCATCCCGATTTCGCAATTTCTGTTCGCTTGCTATCCAAACAACAGGGTCGCGCCGTGGCCCGCGTTCTCAAAGGCAGCGACTCGAGTCGGTAGGATGAAACGACGCAATCGACGATGTTCGACGAGCTTCGCGATCGGCTGCGATTCTATTCGAATCGGATACACCGACGTCTCTCGTCAACGATGATTAATTACTCAAGTCGCGCGTAATTCCCGTCGCTCGTCGAGTTCGAACTTCTCATTTCGAGGAGTATAACATAGTTTTCGACTTACGAGTCTCGCTGCTCGAGTCTCGATAAACTTGGACGCGACCTGTCTGGTCGTACCATCTGACGTCGAATTCGTTTAGGGCAACGATCGGGCCGCATTTCCATCAGAGTTTCGCCGAGGACGGCGCGCCAAAACGGAGGAGGCAAAATTAATTATCCCGATATCAAGCTGTTCGTCGTAACGCAAACACGCTCTGAACTGTCCAAGCTCGGAGAGAATTCTGCTCCTTCGTCTGCCCCTCAGACTTTGCAGTCCCAAACGTTTTCGAGAAGGGTGAGTTTGTCGATGAGTTTTTCAACGAGCGTTCGTATCTGTCCTCGAGAATGTACCACGCGAAAACAAGCCCCTGCACTCTCGGCGACGCGCTCTCAAGACGGATTTTCTAGGCTACCGGCCTACATAGCGCATCGGCGTGATCGCAACGACGTGCGAAACAAAACTGCAGACGGATTTTACAAACTGCTTTTGACACCGACGTTTGGGAATTTAATTGTTAAAGTAGTTAATCACATCGCGCTGACTGTCAAGAGCTTTCATCTCGATCAGAATCATTACGTGACATTCGTTTTCCTTTTCTTTTCTTTTTGTGAACACGCACCGCAATATTTATGGTAAATTTTATTGTATAGAGTCTATGATAATACTCTATTCTCTCATAATATGTCTCGTTCAGAATCGTTACATAACATTCGACTTTCTTTGCTTTCTTCATTTTCGTGAATGCAATACACTGCAGTATTTATGGGAAATTTCGTCGTATAGTCTAGCTATTTTCTGTGATAATATTCTATTTTTTGTTACAATTAATTATAGTACCATAGAATTGCAATATTCTATTTTCTCTATGTAAAATGTCTCGATCAGAACCATTACATAACATTCATTTTTCTCCTTTTTCTTTTTCTCTTTTTTTTTTTTGTGAACACGCACCGTACTATTTATAGAAAATTTCGTCATACAGTCTAGCTATTTTCTGTGATAATATTCTATTTTCTCATGTAAAATGTCTCGATGAGAACCATTACATAACATTCGTTTTTTTCTTTTTTTTTTTCTTTTTGTTGAACACGCACCGCACTATTTATAGGAAATTTCGTCGTACAGTCTAGCTATTTTCTGTGATAATATTTTATTTTTTGTTACAATTAATTATAGTATCATAGAATTGCAATATTCTATTTTCTCTATGTAAAATATCTCGATCAGAACCATTACATAACATTCGTTTTTCTCCTTTTCCTTTTTTTTTTCTTTTTTAGTGAACACGCACCGCACTATTTATAGAAAATTTCGTCGTACAGTCTAGCTATTTTCTGTGATAATATTCTATTTTTTGTTACAATTAATTGTAGTATTACAGAATTGCAATATTCTATTTTCTCATGTAAAATGTCTCGATGAGAACCATTACATAACATTCGTTTTTTTCTTTTTTTTTTTCTTTTTGGTGAACACGCACCGCACTATTTATGGGAAATTTCGTTGTATAGTCTAGTAGTTGTATAGTGACGACTACAATCACTCGATCGACCTTTTTTGCAATTCTATATATTCGTTCAAACAATCGCTCGTCTAGACTCTCAACCGCTAATATTACTTTTTCAAAGTGTTCTTCCCTCACTTGTATACGTGTATTTGTACATATACAGTGAACCGACTGATTGTGAGAGGTGATTCTACGGTGTGAAAATGTGTCGAGAAGAAAGAATGAAATTTGTTCGTTGAACTTGACTAATTCAAGCCGCGAACAGAAGATAGAGAAGTTTTCGAGACAATCGAATTTGAAAATTTATCATTTTTCATTCTTTCTTTTCGCCTTCAACATTTTCACCTTCTGTTCAATTGACACGGGATATATATACATATATATTATATATTAAAGCACGCATCACCTCAGAGACAAAAAGGAAACAAAAAAAAGAAAGAAAAGAAAATGCCTACATCACGCGACCGTTCCCAGGAATAAATCCCCCAAAAATTTCCTCGCCGAATATCCTCGACTCCTAATATTCCCATTTCCCGTGTCTCTACGAAACGTTGTGGAAATTTACAACGCGAAAAACAGCGAACGGGAGGGTAGAGGGGATGTCTCGCTGGCATGCGAGGAGACGTTGGACCGGAAGTTGCGGGAATCCCGCGCCATCCCACGAGCGCGAGAATCCTCGAGGAAGCGGCAAGTCAGGGCCGTAGCAATGTCGGTACGGAGAGGTTGGCTCGACAGCGGCATAATACGTTTCTAGGCACGGTGCCAGCACTCCCGGGAACAACCAGTTCGATCCAGTTCGCGTCACCGCCGCGAAACATTGACCTGGTTCGACGAAAATCCCCGTCGGTAGAAATAGAAGACGAAAGAACTGGCGGAGAGACGAGACGAAACTGAACCGCGGCGGACAGAGGAGTAGGGGAGAGGGAGAGACGCCGTGGAGAAAAATGCTCCCCATTTTTGCTCGAATTTATAATACGCCGACACGAGTATTAGAGTTCATTTGTGCAACGTCTCGGTCTCGGATGAAAAATACCGGAACGCCAGTCGTTTACAGGGCCGTTTGTAACGGGAGGTGGGCGAATCGTTCGGCACGGGTTAAATCATTTTCGTTGCCGGGTTCCGCGGCAACAGCGACAATGGACGGGAGGGGTAAGTACATAAACCGGTTGAGAAATGTAGCCGTATCGTCGGATACATCCGCTGGAAAGAGTAACAACCACCACCGTTGTTTCTCGAGCCAAGATTATATATTCCCGGGTATGTAGAGTTCAACGTCGTAGACCCTACTCTCTTAGAGTAGAGTTTGGTACTCCTTTAAATACCCGTCTCTCCTTTAAATACACGGCGAATACATTATTAGTGTCGGATCTCGTCCGAGGATCGAGTTGGTTTAGTAGTAATAGTTTCGTTCGCAATGGGACCGAGCTTCAATTTTGATTGCAACCTTGTAATTGCATTTGCATATCCCTCCGCGGATGGAGGGACTCTGGATCGGTGAAAATCGACGCGATACGTCTCCAATACGTGCGCGACTCGCGGTTTCGACTCGGTACGAATAATTTGAAAAAAGAGAAAGATCCATCTGGAGAAAAAGTAGACGCTCAATCGTCGCGAAAACGAAACAGCCCGGCAATTTCTCAGGTTTTTCGGTAAATTGGACGGAAAGGAATTCACTAATCGTCACGTCGAGTTATGTCATCGAGGCCCCCATCGGGGCTCCCGGCTCTCCCGGGCTTTGATTTCCAAAAGCGGATTGAGAAAACTGGCGAGCCCGAGTGGCAACGAGGGAAAAAGAACGACGAGCAAAGAGCGCTTGGGTTTAGAAAGCCTGCAGCCGGGGCTAGAAAAAGCAGCATACCTTGCAACCAACGCAAAAAACATCGCGAAATCGGCTTCTGCTTAACTCTGTCAGTCGTGTAAATCCCGCGCGGAAGCTCTACGCGCGTGTGTGTGCATGCATGTGCACACCGTGTACGCACGCACCGCTATAAAGGGGAAGAGAGGGAGAGAGAGGGAGAGAGATGGATAGAGGGAGAGAGCACACACGACACAGGAGGCACACACGAGAGGGTCGCGTGTCCTGAGTGTAATTACAGGCCCAGTTGAATAACGCTTTCCCCGGTGGTCCTGTAATCTTGCGCGAGTTCCCATAAGGGCACCAAAGTTCCTCTTCTACACACACACACACACACACACGCGCGCGCGCGCGCGCGTTGCGAAAGATACGCGCCTCGTCGTGCGGAAATACGCTCGATGCATATTAATCGGCGTAAATTAAGGCCGAGCTTATTACGGCTGTTGATTGAAGCCTTCGCAGATGGTGCAAAAGATCCTCGGATGTGTCGATCGGCTTCCCTCGCGCAACTCGATCGCTAATTGAGCGCCACGCGTACGGAACTCTGTCGATTTGCCGATTTTCAATGCCGGACAAGTGAAAATTTACGGACGCCGATGTAACGCGAAATCGGGCGCATCGTTTCCCCGCATTTTCACGTTGGAACAGTTTTCATCAACCGATAAATGCAGGTTAACCTCGTTACAGGACGAACCCTTTAATACAGACTTCTTCGTGATTATGGTTAATTGCTGTTCATTGCGATACGGGAATTTCGACCGAATTGCTTTGACGGAATGAGACAGGAATCATTTTCTACTAAAATAATAAATCCGTAATTATCTTACTATATATTCTTTTCAATTTAATTTTTTTTTTTTTTTTTTTTTTTTGTAGATTAAAATACACAAAAAGCAACTCTTATTATGAAGAAATATACGCCTCGGGAAAGAATTAAAATAGTAATATTTTACCTCGAAAGCCAGGGGAGTGTTTCTCAAACACGAATGAAATTTAGATTTTCTTTCTTTCCTTGCGGACTATTTAAAAGACAACGTTTACGTTAACAAGCCATAAAATTCAGCACAATTAAAAGATACGCTGTTCCAGTCAAAATGGCGGCAATAGCAGCAGCAACTATTGAAGTCAGTAATGTGTAAAATGTGTTAAAAAGAGCACAAATTTACGAACAAATTTCACGTTTGGAAGAAGTAATTTTTAAAACGTAATGGGAAAAATCACAATTTACGAACTTGAATTTCTCTTACATTTTACTGAAAAAGAAAACGAAATAGATGGGAAGAAACTTTTGGCCCACTCTGTACATCGAGGCTAATGACAAAGCAGAACGAGCTCGAAATGATATCGATCGTCGATCGTAGCGAAAGCGGGAAATTTCTCGGGTCGTTCAAGTGGATTCTTGCACTTTGAAATCGCGTTCGCTCAACAAGGTCGCATCGACTATGATAAATATTTGAGTAGCAAAGGATTTGAGATTGAAAAGTTAATCGTAAAACCTCCTCCTCCGTCCAATATTTCGTCCGATTGTTTGCCAATTGGATTTCGACCGTACGAATTGTAAAAAGAATCATTTCGTAGATTGGAACCGGCCGAAGTTAACATAATAAATGAAGTGGAAGTTAAAACAAAAATGCAATAGAAAGCAAAACACACCGTATTGAATTTTTCACATGACACGACGTTGGTGAAATCGATTTGCCAGGCAAATTGTTTGCGTTGAAATTGAAAACTGCCGGGCTATGTTTCTGTCACAGTGCATCGATTTCTTTTAATGATAATTGAGCCTTCGGGTAAAATGGCCATAAACAAATGGCGAATCAATTGTTTCCAGCTGACAGGGCGTGTTGGATCGCGCATTTTATCTGCTCATCCCTTAATAATAAATCACGTTTTACAATCGCGAGATAAATATTGCACGCTCTCTCGGCGCGATAATAAATAAATCGCCGTCTGTGTCCAGCCAGCGAAAGTACCATTTTTTTCCACTAATGAAAAAATTCACCCGATTTCACGAATGCTTGTTCGATTTAAAATCACGCAATCTGGATAAAACAATCGACTGGATAAAACAATCTCACGATGTTCCAATAATTAGAGAATTACGTAGAAAAATTCGAGCTTGTTTCCACGATAATACAAAGGAGAGAGAGAGAGAGAGAGAGAGAGAGAACTCGGCGTTGAAATTTTTTTTTCAATCGAAAGGAATATCTCGTTCCAACGATTTTAAACAACTATCAGGTCTATCGAATATTTAAAACGAAGTAAGTGTAATGTAACCTACGTTGCTGCTAAAATCATCGGTGCGTCATTACCGGGAACAACTATCAGGTCTATCGAATATTTAAAACGAAGTAAGTGTAATGTAACCCACGTTGCTGCTAAAATCATCGATGCGTCATTACCGGGAACAACGTTACTGGAGTAATGGCGGCGCACGTTATATTGCATTCCTAAAGTCCCTAACACGATCAAAGATTCAATAATGGCCTTGATGCTCGAAAGTCTAGTATAAAGTCTGCGTTCCACGGTGCAGCCAACGTGCAACGCAATAATAACTACACACACGTTTGACTTTCTTCGTCAAAGAAAAGAATGGCTGTTCTTTCGATGCAGCGTCAAGCGCCACAAAGAATTTCAATAACCATTTCGGTATTTCAAGTATTTCGTTGCCTCGTAGTTTTCAACAGTTTTTCATTTCGCACCCACGTAGTTTAAGCCGTGGCTCGCGTGCTTCTCTGGTTAATTAAAGGAACAGCGACTTGTTAAAAGTCCAAATGACCAAGCGGTAGGTCGAGTTAATTCAACTTTTACTCTTTGCCTCTCGATGTCTCGCGGCAAATGACGAAAGATACGCAAGGGATTCTGGATGCGTGCAGAGAGCGTCAAGTTACGCGGAATAATAAAATAATCTGATAACAAGCAAATAAGTTTCGTAACACTGACAGAGGCCAAATGTTCGAAAGACGAATTCTGCGAAATTTTTAAAATTAAACATATATATATTATATATTATTCATTATTTAATAAATAAAAATGAATAATAAAATTTAATTTTTTAAAAATACATTCATGTTTAATTACAATTGATGACAATTGATAATTTTATAATAAAATGAATTATTTATGAATTTCATTAATTAGACTTTTAAATATTATAAGAAATTCAACAAAAATAATTAGAATTTCGTGTTATTTAATTTCATCTTTATCATCAATTATATTTATATCTTTTGTTATTATTAATAATAATTTAATTATATACTCCCATATATATATAAACTCAAAATTTTTAATAAATTTTCTACACCCGTGAAATTCCTCACCCGAGAATATCCGAGCGAGAATTATTAAAAACTCAATTCCTTATCGAGAGTGAAACGTTGGTAAACGAAGCAACTGTAAACAAAGTCGACAGTACAATAAAATACACATTTTATTAAATACGAAGGATTTTCTAGGATCCGCGAAATCCCTAAATAAGGAATAAG
Organism: Frieseomelitta varia; assembly: GCF_011392965.1. Classification (NCBI taxonomy): domain Eukaryota; kingdom Metazoa; phylum Arthropoda; class Insecta; order Hymenoptera; family Apidae; genus Frieseomelitta; species Frieseomelitta varia. Next base: position 230,981 of record NW_025110318.1, on the reverse strand, counting down.
GATGCCACTCAAATACTATAAATGACAATTGGACTCGAGTTGCAGCGCTTTTGAATAAACGTCGAATTATACAATTATATAATTATATAATTGCATGAATTGTGTAATTATGCATTTTTTTTTACGCAAGAGCGAGTATTACAGCGTGGCGAGGAATTTGAGGCGATCGATTTCGAGGCCACAACGCGAGGCTGGGATAAAGGGTGGCAATCAGGAGCCGGTGATTTCGAATTCTTTTGTGTCATTGATAGCCAGGCACGATTCGACCGGGCTCCCTTTCGCAGCCCGGGAACCCGGCTGCGGACACCAGCGATTTGAATTTAAATAACGCACGTCGCCGTCAGGGCCGGAAACTACGTTTCCAGGTCGGAAAGGAGCCTCTGGCTATTTGCACGTCGCAACAGTCCCCTTTGTATCGGTCGCTTCTAATGCGAGAGAAATTTCTAATTAAACTCGGATGTAACCAACGACTAATTATTGCGTTACCCTTGACTCGCGACAAAGGATTTTCTTTTTCTTTTTCTTTTTTTTTTTCGATTTATCCATTCTTCGCGTGTTTGCTACACGTGCCACGATCAATCGCGAGCGATGGACGATCGAAAGAAAGGGACAGGACTTTGCTACGTGTACATCTTATTTTTTGAATAACTATACTACGAGATTTAACAAGAAACTGTAACGTAACAACTATTTATTTTAATTAATGTGTAACAAGATTTTATGACGATCGTTTGATTGATTGATTGATTGTTAACAGCTGAGAATACAGCAGCATATCTTCTGCCATTTTATTTTCTTCTTTTAAATCAGCGTCGCCGCTATTAAACTCGGCTTTTAAAAATACGCGCGCCGACAGACTATGCTACTAGAAGAATTAACAAGAAACGACAACGACTATTTATTTTAATTTACGTATAATGAGATCTTACAATAAGATCTTGCTTCGCTTGGTTCTTAACAATTTTCCGACTATTTTATTTTCTTCACAGAAACGTAACTAACTTCATTTCGAACCGCGAATTCATTTTGCAACCTGGATGTTGGCTGATTGTTTCAGAAAAAGGAAATGCACAATCTCGTTGACAATTGTTCGCTCGCCGTCGATTTCAAAACGGAAAGTCAAAAGTGGATGGGCAAATTCTGGGAAAGGGCCCAGAATTCTCTCTAGTGGCCGACGATTGCAGATGTCCCAAGTGGTGGGTCACCATAAACAGTAGAGAAAGTTAGACCTGGGTCTTGGGATTGTTTATAGCTAGCCCTCCAGGCCTAGCGCTTAAGACATTAAGGATATGGATGCATTTGTGTGTATGAATAACGAATTTTTGTGCAGATGAGGAAGGCAGTGAGTGTCGAGACGTCAGAGAGAGCAGAGTGAGCGAGCCGTGAAAGAGAGAAGACAGTGAGTTGAGAGTTGCGAGTTTAGCGAGTTTAGCAATTAAGAGAATAATGTAAAACGTCACTTTATGATCATCATCATTAAACAAATTTTCTTTTATTTAACCTGAAATAAACAACTATCCTTTAACAAAATTCCTACAAATTGGGATTCCTACAAAAGGAGCGTTTTCGTCGTGCACATTTTGCTGTACCATCAAGGGGAAAGAAAGACGCAGTGCAAGCTCATGAAAACAAATTATCCGACGTGTACGGCGAAGAAGTCTTAAAACTACAGCAGTGTCAGAATTGATTTGCTAAATTTTGAGCTGATGAGAGGATATCGGATGCTTGGAGCTCGTTTTTCGTCGACAAAGAAGAAAATGTTTTTCGAACGTGCAATCACGGAGATCGGAGAAAGTAATCGAGAGAAAATGTGTATCAATGTGTTAATAAAGTTTCCGTTTCTCACGGAAGAAGATTCACTCGCAACGAAGAGAAAAAAAGAACGCATTTTGGCTAAACTAATATTATTGGTAGTCGTAGAATTCACCATCTATCAGTTTCCACGTTGCAATTCTTTTCCGGTCAAGTTTAATTTAATTTAATCTCTACCGTTTCAATAGTTTATCAACGCTTGATATTCCTTCGTCGTTGCAAAGAAAAAAAAAAAAAAGAAGAAAGGATTTACGCGCAAAACTTGCACGGAATCTCAACTGCTGTTATTTTCACTCCCCCCCCCCCCCTCCCCCCCGCGAGACGCGTAAATAGCAATCCCTAAAGAGTGCCAACCGCACGCGTTACCTTTGACTCGATTTCCATTGTTTCAATGAAATACCAGAATTGGGCCAAAAAGAAAAAAAAAAAAAAATTGATTGCTTTACCGCGCGGCCACATTTCACGCTGATATCTTGTCGTTTTATCGCTTTATTTCGACGGGACGCTAAGCCACGTGAATTTCACCTCTTTGACTCTTTTTTTCCTGTTTTCCTTTCTCTTTTTTTTTTTTTCTTTTTTCAAACGGCGCAACTTCGCTGCACCCAGATCCATCCTCGTCCGAGGATACAAACAAAATTATTCTAGATTTTCCCGTACAAAAGAAACGCTTTCTTCTTTTTTTATTTCCCCGATATAAAAATTCTACAAAAATCTCTCATTTTTCTCGCTTTCCATTCGGGAATTTGCCGAACGCTTTACTGTTTTCTTTTTTTTTTT